>NW_007728780.1:71211-78482 GCF_000696425.1 Galeopterus variegatus | reverse complement strand
AGACCTTCCGTTACCAGGTGCTTGAGACTTTCCGTCGACAGAAGATTAGGACTTTCCGCTGCCAGGGGGAAGGGACTTTCCAAAGAGCCCAAAGTTCACCCTGTTCCAGGAAGGGAATATGCTCACCTGATTACCTTATCTTTGGACACCAAGGGAGGAAAGGGGGGGGTGGACCATTGGTCAATACCTCAGTCCTTCCTTTGCCCGCCAAAAGCTAAAGCCCAATGGTTTTAAAAATTACTTAAAGTGGCCAATGAATGGTGTACAACGCAGCCTGTTACCAAAGCCTGCCTACCAAACTGTATAAAAGATGCTTGAGTTAGGAGCTCGGAGCTGCTCCTGTCCTGAAAACGGGGCGACCTTCAGCGCTGAAAATAAAAACCTCTTGCGTTATTGCATCGAACTCTGTCTCCTGGTCTTTGTGAGACGAGCCTTCCCAGCAAGTAAGATTCGCACTTTTGGTCCAGTCTTACAACCACAGAACCATTTCCTGATTCTTCCAACACCTTCTCCTTGTCCAGGACTGATGATGTGCCAACTTCCATCTCATGCCTACACTGAAAGCCAGAGACCAGGAATGAATGTGCACTGTGGACTAGAAGCATCTCTGTTATCCCCATAAACTGAGAACAACAAACTTAACCATTGGAACAAACAAATAAACAAATGATAAGCTCTGTCATACGCCGTTTTGTGATTCAAAGGATGCCATATTTGATGAGGGCCCAGAACACTCCCGTGATTCTACAAGAAACACCCTACAAAGATGCAAACCTATTTCCTGGGAACTGTTAACACAAATGATGCTTTCATCAGCTCCCTGTGACTTTGTCCTTCATTCTTTCCTCTTTGGCTAATAATTCTCATCTATTCCTCAGATTTCTCCATCAGGAAGAGATTCGTCATTGTTTCCTGGATACCTACTGATAGATTCTGAACGTAACCGGCACCATTTTAGGCAAGGCCAAGCACAAAATGGCCCCAACCCCTCCCCACTTCCTTTACAAGAAACCTCATGATTTCCAAGAAACAGAAACCCTTTTCCTTCTGCAAGGGCGCAGTTCTCCACCCTGGTTGCATAGCTTCTGCATTAGCACAATGCCCCTCCTCGATGGTATCAGCCAGCCCTCGGTGCCCTACAGTTTGTATAAGCTCTCCCACCCCCACATCTGGTGCCACCCCCCACTTTGAGTGCAGCCTGGCAGATTCTTTTCCTTTAATAAAGCTTGATCGGTACCTGGCATTTTGGCTCACTTTCTCTCACCTATGTTCTCAGGGATTATTAAACTTTTAAAAAATATTCTATTATAGTTGAAAACATTCACATTTGCTGTACAAAAGGGTTGGTGTTACCTGAGAAATGTTTTTGAGCTCTAAGGAAATAGATTATTTATGTCAAACTTCTCAGACATATTAGAGTCACCATTATCCAACTTGATGACAGAAAATCTAAATGACTTCAAAAAAGTTTGGACAGATTTGTGAAAGACTGAGATGTAAATGGCTACAAGGAGAAGACAGGATTTAAATCACTCATCATTTGGACTGTTACATTAAAATATTACAGTTATTTAACTTACAGTTCAGTGTGTATCACAGATAGTTACCTACAAACTAAAATGCACTCAAATCCACCCACCCACATATTCACAAACACCTATATTTGTGACCAGGGGTGTCATTAATAAACCACACTGAGGTTGAGCTTCAGTGTGTCAAGAAAGACAATATTTATTTGACTCCCTCCCATTTTCCTCTGTGCCTAATTAAAAAGATCCCATGTCATAAAGCCTACTAAAGTCATATTTTTGGCCAGGGAATAAGATGGGTAGCAGTGTAGTTTATCAACCTAATGAAAATAAACACCAGAGAACGGATGCAACATTTGGTGAAACATATCACCAATGAAGCAACGGGGCTCAGAGAACAATCTAACACTTCTTACAACGTCTCTTGTCATTGCAAAATCTTCATGACAACACTGCGGATATAATGTGGAGACAGTGTTGAGAACAGCGGAATAAAACACAGGAGGTAAAAAGTCAGACGAAACTGCTTAGCAATTAATTTGCAATGTACAAAGCTCCAGAGTCAGCAAAGTGTCTACGACAATAGAGCATTCTCTGCAGTCCACCCCGATGTAAAATAATAAAATGAAGCTAAGTTTAAGACCCAGCTAAGTGGCATTTTTTAGTTAAGTGATCTAGGGAATGCACCCTATTTAAGACTCTGTGGCTTTGTCCATTAAATGGAGATCATGTTACTTACCTCTCATGTTCAATGAGGATGAAGTAGTAATATGTATATGAAAGTGTTACAAAAACTATCAAGTATTAGTATGAATATTACCCTTAAGTTGCTGAACATATGTCCTGGATCTTCAGTGAGGTCGAATCCTTATTTCAGAAGATAGAGCATTGAGGTAAGGCAACAAGTAGTTCAGATAACAAGAAAGTAGTCCTTTTGTTCTCATATTTATTCATTTATTTGTCCTCTCTGTTCCTTTAGCTTGATTAGAGCTATAAATGCGAGATTAAATTTTCTGAGTTCAGTCACCATTAGGGAGTGTCTCAGTCCTTTGGGGCTACTGCAACAGGAAACCATAGACTGGGTGGCTTAAACAACAAACCGCTCCCTGGTTTGTAGACAGCACTTCCTTGTTGTGTTCTTTTGTAAGAGTTAGGGCACTAATCCCACACAGCACCTCCACCTTCATGACCTCATCTAACCCTGATCACCTCCCCAACACCCCACCTCCTAAATACCATCTCCTTAGGGGTTAGAAATTCAACATATGAATTTGGTGGGAACACATTCAATCTACAACAGGGAGGCTTCAGATATGCAATCGACAGAGTCAAGATCAGAGGGGAAGATGCACAGAGCACAGAAATGTCAGGAGACAAGTTTCCTGGCAGCACTGATCAAGGTAGGAAAACAGGGTGAACTTTCTGATTTAGGAAGACAAGACATTCACCTGGAAGAGCAGTCTACCCTGTGATGCACGGTTCCCCAACCAGGATGCATCAGGCAGCTCGGTGCACATCTGCCTGCTGGAAGACCTCTGAATATCCAGGCCAGCGTCTAAGAGACAGACGTGTGACATCCTTTTCAAGGACCAGGAAAAGAGGCTTGTCCAGTGGTTTCTTTAATATATGGGTTAATAGGGATGGAATTGTGTCCCTTGAGTTTTATGCATTAGAAGCTTGATCCCCACTGTGACTACTGGGAGGGTGGGAAATCCTACTATAGTAATTGAAAGGTGGGGTCTTAAAGAGGTGACTGGATGGTGAGGACTGAACCATTCACTGAGTAATGAGTTGATAGATTAACAGTGGTCATGGGCATGGTTCTGATGGCTTTAAAAGGACCAAAGCAACAAAAAGTTAGCTCTCTCTCCACTTCTGCCATTTCATAATGTGGTACCCTGTGTTACTGAAGCCACCACCAAGGAAGACCCTCACCAGATGTATTGCCTGGGCTTTGGACTTCTCAGCCTCCAAAACTGTAAGCAATAAATTTCGTTTTCTTACAAATGACCCAATTCCAGGTATTTTGCTATGAGAAACAGACTAATACACAGGTTCACCTGGATTGGATCCCTCTTTTGTAATAATGCAAAGGACAATGTCTAATGAGGCCATGTCCAGCCCAGCCTCCTTTCTCTAGAGGGAATCCTAAGAGAATTAAGCCTTTAAGAATATCATGCAAGTGATCATTTTCTCAATTCTTTCAAGGTTGGTACAAGACTAGAGGCATTCTAAATGCACAGAAGAGAAGTTAATTTATTAAATACAATGGATGCCTCAAGCCATTAGGATTTAATATTTTCAGGAAACCTGGGAGAGTGCTGTTCTGGGTAGGACCTAACTGTGACTGCACAAAGTGCTGCTTCTGAAGACATCAGCTAGAGCTGTACTCTGCTTCTTCTGAGATGAAACATGAGGGATTTGGATTAAGTGTAGGAAGAAGGGCTAATATATATTTATATAGTATGCATACATTCTTAACTGAAGCACAATCATTTATACATATTTTGGGGTACAGTGTTGACTATCATTATTTGTGTACAATATGTGATGATCAAATCAATATTATTAGCATATTCATTATTACACATCTTAATTATTCTTTGTGCCCCTTGTCCAATTTCTCTCTAACTCCCCTCTCCCTCTCCCACTTTCCCACCTCTAGTAACCACAGATTTGTTCTCTCCTTCTGAAATTTCAACATATTATTGTGGTCTATGATGTGATATCAAGAAATACTACATACATAATTTACTTTTATGACAACTACTTTGTAAAATGAGGCCCAGAGATGTCTCTGGGATGATTTCAGGATGGTTCTACCTGGAGCGATCAAAAAGATAACGTCACGGTCACCGCTACCTTATACGTGAGTAGTGCTTAGCCTGGGTCCGTTCAGCTGCCTTAGTCCATGAACGAACACCCTGTGTGTGGCTCTTATTTTTCAAAGAAAAAAAAAAGGGAATTATAACCTGAAGGTAATGTAAAAGCACTTAAAAAGGACAAAAGTATAATTATGCCAATGAGGAAGATTTATTTCAGAAGATGCACACACCAAAAATTAATTAATAGGAGAGAAGTTAATAACACATGAATATGTTAAATATATATAAATAAATATATGTATGGTGATTTGATTATTTTCCTTATGTGTTTCATAGTTTTCCAAGTTTTAAAGTGGTTTCTGCTACTGCTGAGTCTGACCTTCTCCTCTGTGTGACATTCCTGGTTTTATTTCATACATTGATTTTTTAACTTCCAGTTCCTAGAACTCTTTTGAGATCAATGAGTAAACTGTAGAAAGGCAAAAGGAAAAGAATTTACACTTTAATCATATCCTTGCTAGTGCTGCCAATTCGAGGCACTGCAAGGTTAAAATGGATTTTATTTTTCAGAAGCATTTGAACAGCCATATCGATCTTTCCAACCCACTGAACAGTTAGCATTAAAGAAGAGAAAATTCAATGTGACTTCTCTGATGCACCCTCTACTCTGCAAGCCTGGAGATAGGGATTTGGCAAAATCACCTCCTTCTGGCTGATGCATCTATGAAAGAAAGCTCTCTGCACAGGATTTAGTGGCAACTCTTTATTCTTTCTGTTCTACTCTCAAGAGAGAAATGAGTAGAACTGGTGGACGAATTTATACCAAATCCCCAAGCACAGGAGGCCCAAGCCTAGATACACAAACGTATAACTTCTGGTTATACTAATAACTAATTGTTTTTTTTTAATAATCCCCCACAATTTTGTCTTCCCCATGAGTGCCAAGGAAATCAGAATGCCTGGTTGCCATCTTCCTGACCACAATTCTCTATAATTCCATGAGAAAATGAATAAAAAATAAGTAATTGTGCCTTACTTATTGCCAGATATCCGTGACTGCTATCTTACGGTTAGAACATGGACATCACAAGGTCATGGAAGTGATGTTGAATGATTTAAAACTATTTCCCCTTTTGATAAACGTCAAGTCTCACAGAGACTCCTAGATAGGATTCTCTACCGAGAATCAACAATTTCTGCCCATCTCTACCAGCCAACGGGACCTTGTGCAGCTTTGCTTTCTGTTGGTAGCATGATGAAAAATAATAGCATTGTTTTTAATTTTCTTAAAGAAAAAGTAAAAATACTGAATGTACTTTTTAAAGTGCACCTGCTACCAGCCAGCCGCCAAAACAAACAAACAAACAAACAAACAAAAACCAACCAACCAGAGTGCACCTGCTAACTTAACATTTTGATACCCTCGTGGATATATAACTTTGAGAACTAGGAGTGGAAAGGATGTGTCATTTGTGGTTCAGTGGAACCACGTGCAAATCTCAGGTCTGTCATTTGCTGAGTAGTTTTAGAAAAGTAATTGAGTCTCTCCGGGTATTTGTACTCCTTTCCCATGAAATGCAAATGCGACTTCCTCGAAGGAACACGTGCTCAACAGCATCTGTCCTCCTTCCCTCTTCCTGAACAGACTCTGAGGTGACACTGTCCCAAGAGGGCACTACCCAGCACTGAGACTGTCCTATTTTCTGAGTGGCTATTATCACTTTTATTATTTCCTTCTTATGACACACTATGTATTCCATTATAGTTGTCTGTGTCTATGTCTTATTTCTTCTCTTCTTTATTACAGGAAGTTCCTCGAGGATAAATACTGGTTTAATCACTTCTATATCCTGAACGATACCTTTGGAGAGGCTGAATATACAAAGAGACAACGGCTTGACCACATAGGACCACAGAACTCTGATCTTAGCAACTGGCCCAGAAAGTCAGACCACAAGCTCTACAGCAACAAGCCCAGAATGGTGAGAACTTGGGCAAGGACTTCGAGCTTCTCTAATTTTGTCCCTGCTTCCAATTCAGGACCAACCGGAGAAAGCCAAATATGCTCCTGAAACGAGACACAGAAGACGCCTCATGCCAACAGCCTCCCATCAGAGCTCTCTGGAAACCTTCCCTTTTTCCCACTCTGAAGCTTTCCCACTCGATTCAGGACCAACCGGAGAAAGCCAAATATGCTCCTGAAACGAGACACAGAAGACGCCTCATGCCAGCAGCCTCCCATCAGAGCTCTCTGGAAACCTTCCCTTTTTCCCACTCTGAAGCTTTCCCACTCCACTGCCTGCCTCCGAGTCTCTCCCAAACCCAAGTGGGGCATTTGCCCCCCTCCTACAGCAAGCTCTGAAAAAGTAGCCTTTCTTTGTTTTCATTTGGGTGGGCTTCATTTATTTCCGTAATTCTAAACATTTATTTATTCATATTTATCTCACTGAATTCCAAAGAGGGATTTGGGGTAAATCCTCGTCTAAAACAATGTCTTCAATAGAAGCAAAGTCTTCTTTCAGTTCTAGCATTCTATGACTAATAGATGCTGAGGTCAAATAAAATACTGATTTGAACAACTGATCAGAAATACATTATTCCTGTGTATAAGAAGCTCTGGGTAAGTTGTTGGTTTAAGTGTTTATAGCACAGAAGCTCTAAAAGACCAAATTAAACTCCAATCACTTCATACCCAGCAATACTATATTGTTCCGTTAAGAGCCATGAATATAACGTTACATGATTTCTTCCAGAAGACATTGTTTTAGACGAGGATTTACCCCAAATCCCTCTTTGGAATTCAGTGAGATAAATATGAATAAATAAATGTTTAGAATTACGGAAATAAATGAAGCCCACCCAAATGAAAACAAAGAAAGGCTACTTTTTCAGAGCTTGCTGTAGGAGGGGGGCAAAT
>NW_007728780.1:46835-71050 GCF_000696425.1 Galeopterus variegatus | reverse complement strand
AAATAGACACAAAAATAGACAGAATGCATTAAGCCCCCAATATACTCATCACCCAACTGTAAAATTCATCAATTTATCATACCAACTTATCTTTTAAAAGGAACACAAGCTCTCCTTACAAAATATCTGATTTAGGGAAATGTACACTGATTTTTCAATTAGTGAGCATTTCCCACATATGAAGTGCTGTTCTAATCCTGCAGGAATTGGCTTCTCCGGCTGCTGTGGACACTCTGGCACCAAACTGCTCTTTAAAGCCTTTCCAACATCTCTATATCCCATGACCTTTCCAACATCTCTATCTCCCATGATGCTCCAAACTTACAGAAAAAAGACAGCAAGTGAAATAAAGCTCATATCCTGAGAAAGTAAAATTTCACTCAACTTTTATATACATTCTTTAATTTGCTCCTAACAGCCATGTAATATAGATAATGCAATTATCGCCTTTCCAACATCTCTATATCCCATGATGCTCCAAACTTACAGAAAAAAGACAGCAAGTGGAATAAAGCTCATATCCTGAGAAAGTAAAATTTCACTCTACTTTTATATACATTCTTTAATTTGCTCCTAACAGCCATGTAATATAGATAATGCAATTATCATTAACTCCATTTTAGCAGTGACAGAACTAGGGTTCTGAAATTTAAAGTGACAGACTCAAAGGTACACAGTTGGTAAGCAGGGGACCCCCCCTATGTGATGGTAATGGGGGCACATTTGCAGAGAGTGGCAACAGAGGATGGTATTTCAAATACATACTACAAAAAAATAATGTCAATGTTCTCTTCAAATAAAATGTAAACATCCCTGAACACAGTCTCTTCTCTGGGGAAATTTGGAGAAAAGACGTGGATCACACTAAAATGTTCCATTCGATTGCACACGATAGGAACCATTCTCGGCATTTCGACCAAGACTCTGAAATGCTCTCACTTACAATTCTGCCTGTCCTAGGAATTGAGGTTTGGATTTCCAGAATTTTTGAGACTGTACAGAACCTACATCATTCAATCCATACGGCAGTTAAAAATTAAATGCTTAATGATTCTAAATGGCTCACTAAGCCAGCTAGTATTTACTGTGAGTCTTCCACGTGGAAATGTTGAATGCCTACTGAGGTCTGTGGTTGGTGACAGGAAAGGAGGTGACGGATGAGTTTCTCCAAGAGAGATCTTTGAGTTGGACTTTGAACAATCAGAGCAAATCAGATCAACTGAGAGCATTAACCAAAAGCACAGCAACGAGAAAGTTTTTCATGAATTTGACCAGAACAGATAGTTTGTGGAGCAGTATCTGCAGGATAAAGTTGTAGAATGTTATGTACCGGCTTGCATGGAAACAGAGCAGGGGTAATAAAGAGGAAATAACCACAGGAAAAAGAAAAGCTGCAAGATAATTCCAATCAGATTGACGGAGAAGCCAATAAAGACACAAAGGGCCTTATGGAAGAAATCAGGGTTGGAGTGGGAACCGCAGCCATGCTGCAGAGAAGCAAGACGGCACAGGCTCACAATCCAGGCAGGGGCTGGGACACAGTTCTCCCCTGCAAAGGCTTTGCACCATTTGACAGCCCCCTACAGTAAGATGCACATTCCCATCAGGGCCCAGCACGTGCATGCAGATGCCTACACACCTAGACTTAATTGAAAGAAAAGTTTTACCAAACAATGCGCACCCTTTCTACCATTAGTAAAGTCTGGTATTTTCCACTCTATTCCATTACATTAGAATAAAAATATTAGTTACAACGTTTTCCAATGTTTTCACAACCCACTAATGGAACACTATGATTCGATCAGCAGTTTGTAAGACTGCTCTACTGGGTACATTCCATTGGGAAATAAATGCAAGTAGTTTCCTTCCTCAAGATCCACCCAATCAAACAATTAAGCAAAGAAAGAAAGAAACTTCCTCTTCTCCTCTGGCAACTATCTTATCTCATCTCATTTCATTTAAAGCCAAACCTCTTGTCTTCTAGAAAGAGCTGTCGAATGCAGCAATTCTCAAACTTTGATCTCAGGACCCTATTAAAAATAATTGGGAACTCCAAAGAGTTTTTTGGGGTTTTTTTAGTCAAATGAGTTATATATATATATATATATATATATTTACAACTTTTTGAATGAGAACTGAGCAGTATAAAAATATATTATTTCATTAAAATTATAATAATAAATTCATTAATGGCAACATAAATATTTTTCACAAATAATTATATTCCTCAAAAAATATTTAGTGAAGTGATGTTATTTTACATTTTTACAAATCTCTTCAATGTGTGGCTTTGAAGACAGCTGGATCCTCATGTCAATTTCTACATTCAATTGGTTGCAATGTACTGTTTGGGTTGAAGAAAATCCAGCCTAGAAAAGAAAATACTTTGAAAAGGAAGGGATATTTTAATAGCCTTTTCAGACAATTGAGGATACTCTTCTTTGCTATTACACCAAAACTCCACACATAGTAGTTTCTTAATGGTTAACTGAGCTGTAGGATCTGAAACCTTTATCAATGAACTTTTCATAATCTATATTATTAAAATCCATTGGTCTATTTAAACTTTGAATAGATCTTTACCCTGGTATAGCATACATTGGTCATTTGGAAAATATTGGCTCACTGAGTTATGCAGATCTCTCATTACACAGTATCAAAAGTGACATTTGTGAATATCATCACCCATCTCTCGAGAAAAGTCTTCAGCTATTGAGAAGCCTCACCATGACAATTACAAGTTTTCCAAAATTTTAACTTTTACTCTAAAGCCCAAACTGTGTTAGTGGTAACTAACACTGTCTTTTGTTTTCCTGGAAGTGACAGACCCATTCTGTTCATTAAAAAAAGAGTCTACCAAATGCTCAACTTATAACTCAAATGATAGCATGGTGCCTTTTCTGGAGACAGCCACCCTACCTTGGTATGCAGGCTTGACCTCTTCAAAGTCACCTTCCACCCTGTGGTCGGAGTGATGTGTTGAAAGTAAACATAATCGTTTTGCTCTCATATTGAAAATACTCTGGTGCTTTTCTTCTGTCTTTAGAATAGAGTTCAAAGTGCTTGGCATACAAGAGGCCCTCCCTCATCCCCAGTGCAATCCCCATCCTTCCTTTTCCTTCCCACACTAGAGTTTTCAGTCATTTCTCCACGTGAGCCATCGGGGCCTGCTCAGCTGGTGAAAATTGGGCTTATCCTGTGAGATTCTGCTCAAGTGTCCATGGCTTTGGGGAGCCTTCTCCCACACACTTTGCTCTCTCCAAATCTCTATCATAGTCATCACTTGATATCATATTTGCAATCAGTTTATCTGTCTCTTCCCTTAAATTGTAAACTTCTTATGGGTGGAAACTTTGTCTTGTACAGGAGTCTTTTTACCTAGCACATATACCTCTATCATAGTCATCACTTGATATCATATTTGCAATCAGTTTATCTGTCTCTTCCCTTAAACTGTAAACTTCTTATGGGTGGAAACTTTGTCTTGTACAGGAGTCTTTTTACCTAGCACATATATACCAAAATATACCTGCTAGAGATTCCCTGACGTTCTTTATACTTCCTGTTCATGGGCAGAACTGGTCTCAGGCCTAGAAGAGCCAGGACCTGTAGAAATGTGGGGTGAATGGGACTGAAGGTACATTGGGACCTAAAACCACATGGGCTCGAAAAATTTCTGTTCATGGGCAGAACTGGTCTCAGGCCTAGAAGAGAAATGTGGGGTGAATGGGACTGAAGGTACATTGGGACCTAAAACCACATGGGCTCGAAAAGATTTTAAGAGGACACAGTTTTTTTTCTGGGCATGCATTTCTCTGAGTTCCCTGTTTTCCCCTGGTTATTTGATATTTTGAACCTTGGTTCTGAGGCAAGATGACATTATTTACATGAATGTGAAGCTGTTTTCCAGCCAGCCTGAAGGCACAGACTGGCATGTGCTACCCAGACCCTGAGATAACAGTGAAAATGAGAGCAGAAACCAGGGGTCTTGGTGAGACTTTGCACCTGAGACCTTACACGATGCCCTCACCGCTCATGTCTCCTCGCTCCTGCTTTTCACTTACCACGTTCCATTCCCTCATCCCCTTCTTTAAAAACACTTAAGTAAACCCGAGTCTCTGAGCTGGCTTCAGCCTGGCCACTCTCCTTCAGGTTTACCAGACAGATGCATTAGCCTAACATCTCTCCTTGGGTCGCTGGTATTCCTGAGTAAGAGCTGACTTCCATGTTCACCAACATTTGACTTTTGAGTGGTTTGCTTTTGTCTGGGGGCAGGCAGCTGGGGCTGTGAGTTTGGTATCAATTTTGGGGAGCCTCAGCCAGGAGCTGAGTGTGCCTGTAACATAAAGAGGCAAACAGGGGCAGCTGGCTGAGCAAGGGAAGGGCTGCTGCAGACAGCACCACAACAGGCTCCAGAGGTTGGTGTCTACAGCTTAGGAAAAGAGATGTGGAGGACTTAGAATGGAGGGGCCTGAGTTAGGCACATGTTAAGTAGGTTAAGTAAGCCTGCTTTACACCAGTTTGGACTCTGGAGAAAGGCCAGAGGCAAGGATTCCATAGCTAGTCTCAGACCCCAGCAAAAGGCTTTTACCCCAGGTCTAATGTGAGTACGTGTCTCTGGATTATGATCTCGCAGTAGGTAGCATTCCTTATTCCATTAAATACCCTTGCCGGGGCCCCATGTGTTTCTCCTGACTCTGAAGCATACCTAGAAAGCAGATTTAGACAGTTAATAGATGATAGCCGGAAAAGTGACTGAGTGGCCAAATTATTGGTGAATTATTGGGTGAAAAATGTTTTAAACAGATGTCCCCAAGATAAGGCCTCAAGAGGTCTTCCTTTTCTAACTTGCACCAGCGACTTCTTAAAAGGAATTACAGCTTGCAGGGCTTCCAAAACAGTGTAGCTCAGAATCTTATTTTGTAGATTTTCAAGGGCTAAGGCTCAGTGGAACATACTTGGAGGGACCCTTAAAGAATGACAAAAGAAAAAGGAACAGAAAACAAGTCCTAAGGAGCAGCAACAATACAACTGGCATTTGAAAATATACTCTGTAATTGGTGCAAGCCAAGCTATGGCTTGGCCCTACAGTTTAATACACCGAGGAAGGGTGAAAGGGGGTCCGCACTACTCTAAATGTCTAGTCACAATCAACTTATAACTTTGAGATTTAGAGAAGAAAGATTCTATGCTGGCTCCCATGCTGTTAATTCATTTCCTAAAGGTAATTATTATGTTCAGTTCCAGGACTGCTTTATTATTTTCAAAAATCACTTTTAGCAATGTCTTTGGCAAATAATTTGTCATGCACGTGCAGTCGCCACCCTCAGTGAAACCGTTCAGGGGTTCACACTAAGGTAATTCAACCACCTGGCCCTTCACTCACCCTGACGGCGAGCCGAGGAGTAAAGAGTGAAGAATTGAGTGAATACAAGATCGTTTGCTAGTTCTGGTACCTTCTATTCAGCATTGTTACTGCTCTCTACCATCCAAATGCCTTGCACAATAAATGATTGTGAAATGAATAAGTGATTGTGAAATGAACGGATAAATGAAGAGAACTTCCTGCCTTTGTGCAATCATAGAGGCCTCTGGAACTCAGGATAGCACCTCTCACAATTGCCCACGAACCCTAGAGGACACAAAAAGGGGGACCTCCATCAGGGGTCTTGGATGACTTCCTGCATGCCCTGTCCTACTGCAACCCCCAGGTCCTGAGCCTCAGCAACACCCTTGGCTCTGGGACCTTAAGACTGGATGGATCTTCAGTTCTCTCTCATCACCCCTCCAGTGTACAAGCAGCCTCTGAATCCTACCTTCTGTCCCTCATCGGTGCCTCTCAGAACCAGCTGTTCCTTTCTGTCTACAAAACAACTGCCTTAGCTCCCACTAATGAGTGAGCACATGTGGCATTTTTCCCTCTGTGGTTTGCTTATTTCACTCAATGTAAGTTTCTCCAAGCTCATCCATGTTGCTGCAAATGGCAGAATCTCATTCTTTTTTATGGCAGAGTAGTACTCCACCGTGTATATATACCACAGTTTCCTTATCCAGTCGTCTGTCAGTGGACATTTAGGTTGGTTCCATATCTTGGCTATTGTAAAAGAAAGAAGGAAAGAAAGATCACAGTGGTGCATTGGACTTGTAGAGGGAGAGAGTATACCTAGGGTTGCAGAGTGGGGTAGGAGAAAGGGGGAGAGGGAGGGAAATCAGGGATTAATTGGGTGGGGGACACTGGGGATAATCGCCAATTTGTGGTAATGGGCATGCTGCCAGTATTGATCTGGCCTTCACATCTTGGGCACAGGTGGTGACGGTCATCTTTGTACCCCACGAATATTCACAACCAAAAAAAAAAAAAAAAAACTGCCTTAGTTCAGACTCTGGTAAGTATATTCACCCCAAAAACAGTCAAAAGCTTAGGGGCCAGTTAAGAGAACATGGCTTTAGGTTTGGGGATCAAATTGGTCTGATAATACTTAACGCCAGAATGATGAAGATTTGTCCCCCAGTCATGGCAGCACTGGACTGGGCATCCCCGCTGTGCCCTCCATCCCCACGCTAGGAGAGGGCCTGCCCCTGGAGAAGCAGGAGAGCTTGGTGCCCCTTGGGGGAAGCTTGACCCCAAGAGGAAGAAGAAAGGTGGAGCTGGATCTAGCACGCTCGGTTATTGTTCGAAAAGTTACTGATCAGATGAACTGTTCCTATTTCCCAAGCCAAGAGTTAACATAGGGGTGGGAAAAGCCAGGGATGTGCTTAAAGAATGCCCTTTTTAATAAGAACCAGCAGTGGAGAAAACCCTTTCCTCTACACCAAGCTTCAAAAAGCATCAGTCAACAGGTGGGAGAGTGGTGTTGAGGATAAGCCCTGTTCTCCCTCCAGACTCCCATCTCATTCCTACGGAAAGCAGAAGGAATGGAAGGGGGTGAGGTGTTACACCAAGGAAAGCAAAATAATAGTAGGCTGTTCCATGAACGCCATGGAAGCGCTAGGTGGGAACCAGCAGGAATGCTTTGGAGCCAATCTCAGCTTCCTGTAGAGTGACATCCAAAAACTGTGGGGTCTGGACTGTGGCAGGAGACACCCAGTGGACAGGGCAAAGCCCTTTTGGTCCCCAGTGGAACCATGAAGGGACTCCCAAGACCTGAGGTGGTCATCTGGACCTGTGAGACACATCTCAGGACCTCACAGGAGGGCGCAGGGGTAACCGTGGGACACTGGAGGGAGCTACAGGCAGGTACAGGCAAGGAGCAGTGAAACTGGACTGTTACTGATCAATTGCTTCTCTCTGTCCCAACAGACTGGTGAGGCTTAAAGAAACCCAGATATATAGAAAGTGTGAGCCTTCTTCAGAGGCTAAATAAAGGATTTGGCCCCTCCTAAGACGCTGGGTAGAAAATGCTTCTTGGAATTGCAAATTGTCCGGCATGGCCAGGCCTTTTAGCTTCATGAACTATAAGCTAGATGTCAGCTGGGGACTCTGTGTCTATGCAGGATTGCTTTGACCCTCTGATTGGACAGTCTGAAGAGGGCTTAGCCACCCAGCCTTAGCCACTTTTGCTAATTCTTTCCATGGCTCAGCTCTATCCAAGCACATGGTCATTATTCTGGCCTCTATCCCAAGTGCGTTCAGCAAGGAATTTTCCCAACAGAGGCAGTTGTTAAAAGAATAAAAGGATCTCTGTATTTTTCCAAACTAAAGTAATTTAGACACACAGTAGGTGCTTAGAAACAAGTATTGCTTGAGCGGGGGCCCCTTCACTGTGACCAGCCCTAGAAGCTGCCCCGGGCAGAAGGAGACTTTATACTCCCCACTTAATTTATAAAGGATCCCAAATCCCTTTTACTACATAGATCTTATTCCCTCTTGGGAAATTAGAGCGCAGGAAGACATTATTTCACTAATCCTCACAGCTTTTCCCTATGGTAGGAAAAAATGTCTTTATCTCCAATGTGCTGATGGAGCAGAGACAGGTGTGAGGAAGTCGAATGACTCCCAAGGTTGCCTGCAGGGAGCTCTGAGCAGAAACAGAGCAGGGACCTGGAGTCTCTGTAACTCCAATCTAGGGTTAAAGGACTAGGTTGGCTCACAAAGAGTTTTCAAATTTGGCTGCTTTTGCTCTCCAAAATACTAATAATTGCGGTCTCCCTGTTTGTACTTGGGAGTTCAAATGCCAGTCTCTAGAGTGAGCCTGCTTGGGTAAAAATTGCAAGTCTGCTCCTCTCGGGTTTTTGACCTTGGGAAAGTTATTCAGCATTTTATTGCCACAATCTCAGTATATGCAAAATAGACACAATAAATAATAGTATCCACCTCACAGGGCTATAATGAGGATTAAATGAGTTTACACCCGCCTACCCCCAGCCCCTCACATACACCCACTAGAGAGCTTAGGAAAGGGCCTGGTACAGAAAAACTACATAAGTGTCAGCTATAATTATTTCTTCTTTTCAAATTGTGCATTCTTTATTTAGCAGCCCTCAGTTGTTGGGTTTTGTTTTTCAGGTTTTTTTTTTTGGTCTGGGTGACAGCATTGCCTAACTATAGAAACCAACCTTGCAGAGTCCTGAGCAGATTGTCATTCTATTGTTCATTCCCTTCTCTTTCTTTCTTCCTTCCTTCCAGAAATACTTCCCAAGTGCCTACCATGTGACTAGGTAAGTATTAGATTAGGTACAGGAGTAAACATAATTTAGAAGATAATTTTGACCTTAGGATCTTATGGTCTAAGGAGCACATGCACTTAAATATTTAAATTTCAATTCAATGTCAAAGTAATATTATAGAGGGAACCCAGAAGAAGGAACATCTAATTCTGCCTCAACTACCAGGAAAGCCTTCCTTGAGAAGGTGGCATTATAGCTGAGTCTTGAAGGATGCATAGGAGTTTGCCAAATAAAGAATATTTGCAATGTTTCCACAATTTTTTCAGGACACGTATTTTTTTAAGCTCACATACAACAACTATAAAAGATAACCATGTACTAGTCATAAACCGTCTCTCCACACATTTCAAGGATTGAAATCATATAGAATACACAATTCTATTAAACTAGAAATCAATTACTAAAACAGTCAACAATCCCCACTAGGCAGCCATTTAAAAATTAATAAATTTCCATTTTATTTTATCAATTAATATTAAAATAGATACAGGTAAATATTTAAATAGTGTTGACTACAAATAGTCATATAGGTGTATATACTGAAATGTAAAAACATAGTTTTAGAGATTGTTCTCTGCAAATGATTTAACATATTTCATAAATACATGAGAATAATAAATTTCAACTGAAAATAACAAAACTGAACTTCTAAAAGTATAGTTGAATAGATTTGAAGGGGACACATGGAGAGATGTTATAAAAAAAGGCTCAAAAATATTGCACACTATCAAAAAATATAAACTATGGACTATGTGTAGATATAAGCATATATGAATTATTTACATCTCTATAAAATATTTCAAAATTATTTTGTAAAGCAATTTTTCAGAAACTGATTACTTAAATGCTATTTCAACATGCATCATCATAATAATAAATAGCTCTTCAGGAGAATAGGTAGGAAATTTTGTATAAAAGGGTGGCAACTCAAGATATTTTAGCTTTGGATTAATTCACATTTTCTCCCATACTGATCTGCTCTCTTAGAGCCACAAAGAAGGCAAATTAAATACCAGTTAATGAACTAAATAATTATATTGATGTTCCTACCAGGAAATATTAACAGAAAGAAAGCTACTATTTATATGCCAATTAGCATTGTGGAGAGGGGTAATTAAACATAACTTTAAAGAATTTCTCAAAATTGTACTTTTCTAACATTTTGAAAAAGAGTTTTTAAAACAGAAATGATATAAAAAGAGGTGAGTTCTTTACCTTCAATCTCCATGCTAAATAATTCCCAAATGCACCGTAAGATTTATTTGCAAAATACCGTAAACGACCTTGTGTGTTCAAGGGTACCACTTGGCCAATAGAAACAAAACAAAACTGGACTCAAAAGGCTTCAGGCAGTAAAAGATTTTTTGTTTGTTTGGGTTTGTTTTTAAATTCCTCCCAATGAGAAGTCCTGAGGTAGGATAACTTCAGATCTGGTCAAAGCAGGTTGTTTCCATATTCCTACTTCATCAGCATGTGATCTTCATGGTCACAACATGGCTGCAGTAGCCCCAGCATCACAGTTTCACATACCAATGTCCAAAGGCAAAAAACAGAGGTCTATTTCTTCCTTTTGTTTTCTTTAAATAGCAAAAAAGCACCCCCGCAGAAGAAATCCCTTTAGGTCATAAGCCAGAATTGGGTTAAGTGCACTTCATAAGCCAATCACTGGCAAAGAGAACGGAATAGATTTAATCAACCTCCAAAACAGCAGTGAATCTTGAACCTTAGTGTGCACCAGAGTTATCAGCAGGGTTTATTAAAACAGATTTCTGGGCTCCACCCAGAAATCAGTAGATCTGGGGTGGGGCAGGGCAAGAAAGACACGTGACTTTGCATTTCCAACAAGCTTCTAGGTGATGCTAATGCTTCTGGTCCTTCCAAGCACGTCTCACACTCCCCTCAAGCACAGGAGAGCATGAATACCTACATAAAATCGGGGTATATTAGCAAAGGGGCAGTGTGGGGGGGCAGGTGACTCTTAGGTAATCAACCAGTTCATCCTAGATTTCAGTAGTACTTTAAAATTGCTTTTCAAGAATTCCTATTACATGAAAATAAAGATGTAACCTCGTTTCTTTTGGATGTTTTAGAACTGCAAAATTTTAATATTGCATCAACACTCTGACCTACCACTCTGAAGCTATTACTAGGGCAAGAATATAGTCAGAAAGTGTCTGTCACTGTGCAGCAAGTGCCACCTTCAGATTGGCAGTGTGCCATTGTAGATGGAGCTATTAAACGTCTGTGTAGAATGAATATCGTTAGACTGACTTTCAAAAGGAGGAAAAATGGAGGTGGAGGTTAAAATTTTTCTATCCCAGGAAGAACCCACTTGGTAACCACTTTTATTTAAAAAGCTCAAAAATAATATACTACACCAGATGTTCCTTTCATTTCCCAGGGATTAATTTGAGAGCTAATTAGCCATTTTAAGTGATTAGCCAAAAAAAAAAGGACTAGGTTCTGAATGTTTCTAATTGTATTATGGACCACTGTTCATTTCCACTCTTACAAACTAGAATCATTTTGACACATAAAAAAAAACTCCTGGAATGAATCTGCTATTTTACTTGGCAATATTTGAGCAAGTAATTACTGCTACAAACCCTGCAGGCAGCTCTCAATTGTTCGTGCTTGTTGGTAAGAAAAATGCTAAGATAAAATCCAGTAATGACTTCATGCTAAAAAAATACATTTCTAAGTCAATAATTCTAAAAAGTTTTCTACTATGTACAGAATTGTTAACAACACACAGGAGAAAACATACCGAACACAAAAGATGCAAATTTTGCAAGTCACTTAACTTCCTTAAGCATTGGTTTCCCTACCTGGACCACTAAATGTTTGCATTGAGTATTTTTGTTTTTAAAGTTTCTTCCAGATGTAATCTGAAGATGGCAACTCCTTTCTCTGTCCCACTCATCTTTGAGAATAGGTGTTAACAGCAGTAAAATAGAAATACAGTAGTCTCCCTTTATGTGAGGTTTCGCTTTCCACTTGTGGTTGGAAAATATTAATTGAAAAATTGCAGAACTAAGCAATTCATAAGTTTTAAATGACACGCTGTTCTGAGTAGCTGATGAAATCTCGGCAGTCCTGCTTTGTCTGCCTCGTCCCACCAGGCCCCTTTGTCCAGCCCTTGGTCCACAAGGTATTCCCTAGCCACCTGCCAGTCCTTTAGTAGCCTTCTCTATTATCCAATCAATTGTCACGGTATCTCAGTGCTTGTGTTCAAATCACCCTGATTTTACTTAATAATGACCCCAAAGCACAAGAGTACTAATACTAATACATTATAATTGTTCTATTTTATTATTAGTTATTGTTGTTAACTTCTTACTGTAGCTAGTTTATAAATTAAACTTCATCACAGGTATGTGTGTATAGGAAAAAACAGAATTTATATAGGGTTCCATACTATACACGGTTTAAGGCATCCACTGGGGGTCTTGGAATGTATCCCCTACTGTAATAGGAAAAAAAAGGTCTAATTACAAACTGAAAGAAAACAGGAGACCAGATAATTCTGCTCTTAAGGGAAAGTTTGCTGTCACATGATAGCAATGACAGCTATTTGGAAAGTGACATTAACAGAATTGCAGAGATTTATTTAATTCTGGCTTGAAGAATGGTGTCTTTCTGCCAATGCCATGATTCACTTTTTTAAAAAAATTGAGTAAAATATGCTTTTCTCCTTTAGACTTTACTCTCTGTGTCTTAAAAATAAAGACACCTTTCCAGAGGCCCACATGAGTCACTGCATTCTCAAATTAAACCAAACACTCACGGCGCACAAGGAAAAAGGCCAACTGATTATTTGAAAATGGAAGGGAATTTGAATTGAATCTCTGTTCATTCACTTGAATACAATCATGAAAATGAGGTGTTATTTCACTCTCTCTAGAACAGCAGTTCTCAGACATAAGCCTGCGTCAGAATCACCTGCAGGGTACTTAAGACAGACAGCTGGACACCGCTCCCGGAGCTTCCAAGTCAGTATGTCTAGAACAGAGCCTGAAAATTTGCATTTTTAACAATTCTCCAGGCTACACCGGCTGATATTGCTGGTCTGGGGACCACATTTTGAGAACTACAGTTCCAGAAGATTGGTAAACGGTGGTGGGTGTTAGGAAGACACTTTTTTTTTTAATGTACATGTGAGAATTGGGTTTAGAGTAGAAAATGTTTAAAAAGTAAAAATAAAAGACACCTAAATGGCTATGAANGATCACTTGATTAAGCTGGTGTCTGACAGGTTTATCCACAGTGAAGTTGCTATTTTTCTCTCTGTAATCAATAAATATTTATTTAGGGGAAAGAACTCTGACACTATACAAATATAATTGTTCTTTTGTAAATGTTTGCTCGCTAGCCTGCAGCAATTATTACTCTGGTGTTGTAATGATAATTTTCTATTAACCCCATTTATTCTNTCCAGGGGTGGGGGGCACTGTGGATCAGAGCCACTCATCCTTTATACTTAAGTCCAATAAACCAGGACACCTGGTATGAGTCAGACAACCCAGGAACGCCTGGGTGCCCACATGCATCCACAGACAACACCCAAGGAACACCTGGGCACATATGTACAGCTACATATTTACATCAAATGCTCAGCAAGATTCTGAACATCCGTTATTATTATTATTATTATTATTATTATTATTATTATTATTATTATTATTATTATTATTATTATTATTATTATTATTATTATTATTATTATTATTATTATTATTATTATTATTATTATTATTATTATTATTATTATTATTATTATTATTATTATTATTATTATTATTATTATTATTATTATTATTATTATTATTATTATTATTATTATTATTATTATTATTATTATTATTATTATTATTATTATTATTATTATTATTATTATTATTATTATTATTATTATTATTATTATTATTATTATTATTATTATTATTATTATTATTATTATTATTATTATTATTATTATTATTATTATTATTATTATTATTATTATTATTATTATTATTATTATTATTATTATTATTATTATTATTATTATTATTATTATTATTATTATTATTATTATTATTATTATTATTATTATTATTATTATTATTATTATTATTATTATTATTATTATTATTATTATTATTATTATTATTATTATTATTATTATTATTATTATTATTATTATTATTATTATTATTATTATTATTATTATTATTATTATTATTATTATTATTATTATTATTATTATTATTATTATTATTATTATTATTATTATTATTATTATTATTATTATTATTATTATTATTATTATTATTATTATTATTATTATTATTATTATTATTATTATTATTATTATTATTATTATTATTATTATTATTATTATTATTATTATTATTATTATTATTATTATTATTATTATTATTATTATTATTATTATTATTATTATTATTATTATTATTATTATTATTATTATTATTATTATTATTATTATTATTATTATTATTATTATTATTATTATTATTATTATTATTATTATTATTATTATTATTATTATTATTATTATTATTATTATTATTATTATTATTATTATTATTATTATTATTATT
The DNA here is from genome assembly GCF_000696425.1 of Galeopterus variegatus. NCBI lineage: Eukaryota > Metazoa > Chordata > Mammalia > Dermoptera > Cynocephalidae > Galeopterus > Galeopterus variegatus. Next base: position 56,777 of record NW_007728780.1, on the reverse strand, counting down.
ATTATTATTATTATTATTATTATTATTATTATTATTATTATTATTATTATTATTATTATTATTATTATTATTATTATTATTATTATTATTATTATTATTATTATTATTATTATTATTATTATTATTATTATTATTATTATTATTATTATTATTATTATTATTATTATTATTATTATTATTATTATTATTATTATTATTATTATTATTATTATTATTATTATTATTATTATTATTATTATTATTATTATTATTATTATTATTATTATTATTATTATTATTATTATTATTATTATTATTATTATTATTATTATTATTATTATTATTATTATTATTATTATTATTATTATTATTATTATTATTATTATTATTATTATTATTATTATTATTATTATTATTATTATTATTATTATTATTATTATTATTATTATTATTATTATTATTATTATTATTATTATTATTATTATTATTATTATTATTATTATTATTATTATTATTATTATTATTATTATTATTATTATTATTATTATTATTATTATTATTATTATTATTATTATTATTATTATTATTATTATTATTATTATTATTATTATTATTATTATTATTATTATTATTATTATTATTATTATTATTATTATTATTATTATTATTATTATTATTATTATTATTATTATTATTATTATTATTATTATTATTATTATTATTATTATTATTATTATTATTATTATTATTATTATTATTATTATTATTATTATTATTATTATTATTATTATTATTATTATTATTATTATTATTATTATTATTATTATTATTATTATTATTATTATTATTATTATTATTATTATTATTATTATTATTATTATTATTATTATTATTATTATTATTATTATTATTATTATTATTATTATTATTATTATTATTATTATTATTATTATTATTATTATTATTATTATTATTATTATTATTATTATTATTATTATTATTATTATTATTATTATTATTATTATTATTATTATTATTATTATTATTATTATTATTATTATTATTATTATTATTATTATTATTATTATTATTATTATTATTATTATTATTATTATTATTATTATTATTATTATTATTATTATTATTATTATTATTATTATTATTATTATTATTATTATTATTATTATTATTATTATTATTATTATTATTATTATTATTATTATTATTATTATTATTATTATTATTATTATTATTATTATTATTATTATTATTATTATTATTATTATTATTATTATTATTATTATTATTATTATTATTATTATTATTATTATTATTATTATTATTATTATTATTATTATTATTATTATTATTATTATTATTATTATTATTATTATTATTATTATTATTATTATTATTATTATTATTATTATTATTATTATTATTATTATTATTATTATTATTATTATTATTATTATTATTATTATTATTATTATTATTATTATTATTATTATTATTATTATTATTATTATTATTATTATTATTATTATTATTATTATTATTATTATTATTATTATTATTATTATTATTATTATTATTATTATTATTATTATTATTATTATTATTATTATTATTATTATTATTATTATTATTATTATTATTATTATTATTATTATTATTATTATTATTATTATTATTATTATTATTATTATTATTATTATTATTATTATTATTATTATTATTATTATTATTATTATTATTATTATTATTATTATTATTATTATTATTATTATTATTATTATTATTATTATTATTATTATTATTATTATTATTATTATTATTATTATTATTATTATTATTATTATTATTATTATTATTATTATTATTATTATTATTATTATTATTATTATTATTATTATTATTATTATTATTATTATTATTATTATTATTATTATTATTATTATTATTATTATTATTATTATTATTATTATTATTATTATTATTATTATTATTATTATTATTATTATTATTATTATTATTATTATTATTATTATTATTATTATTATTATTATTATTATTATTATTATTATTATTATTATTATTATTATTATTATTATTATTATTATTATTATTATTATTATTATTATTATTATTATTATTATTATTATTATTATTATTATTATTATTATTATTATTATTATTATTATTATTATTATTATTATTATTATTATTATTATTATTATTATTATTATTATTATTATTATTATTATTATTATTATTATTATTATTATTATTATTATTATTATTATTATTATTATTATTATTATTATTATTATTATTATTATTATTATTATTATTATTATTATTATTATTATTATTATTATTATTATTATTATTATTATTATTATTATTATTATTATTATTATTATTATTATTATTATTATTATTATTATTATTATTATTATTATTATTATTATTATTATTATTATTATTATTATTATTATTATTATTATTATTATTATTATTATTATTATTATTATTATTATTATTATTATTATTATTATTATTATTATTATTATTATTATTATTATTATTATTATTATTATTATTATTATTATTATTATTATTATTATTATTATTATTATTATTATTATTATTATTATTATTATTATTATTATTATTATTATTATTATTATTATTATTATTATTATTATTATTATTATTATTATTATTATTATTATTATTATTATTATTATTATTATTATTATTATTATTATTATTATTATTATTATTATTATTATTATTATTATTATTATTATTATTATTATTATTATTATTATTATTATTATTATTATTATTATTATTATTATTATTATTATTATTATTATTATTATTATTATTATTATTATTATTATTATTATTATTATTATTATTATTATTATTATTATTATTATTATTATTATTATTATTATTATTATTATTATTATTATTATTATTATTATTATTATTATTATTATTATTATTATTATTATTATTATTATTATTATTATTATTATTATTATTATTATTATTATTATTATTATTATTATTATTATTATTATTATTATTATTATTATTATTATTATTATTATTATTATTATTATTATTATTATTATTATTATTATTATTATTATTATTATTATTATTATTATTATTATTATTATTATTATTATTATTATTATTCCTATTTCAAATCAATCCTCATTGGAAAGTGTAGATCTCACTTAATAAAAGGAGCAGCGGTCAATGAATGTGGTGCGTGTCAGAAAGGACGACCAGGATTCAGGAGCTAGGGACCCCAATCTCTTTTCCATTTTTGAGAGGCTCCTGTGAACACAGTTTAAACCTCTTTGAAAGCCTGAGGACAATGTTATCCTTCATCTTATGTGTCATACACAGAGATCATTAAAATGCAAAAGAACTGGTGGGGGGGCACTGTTTGCAACATTTTCTTTTGAGTGGAAATGCATAAGAATTTTTTTAGGATGTTGCATGGATTTGACTGAGTGATTCCTCCATTTCCGCATGTAGAGTGAAGTCCAAGAGAAATATTTATCCATGTACATGCTCAGTAATCATTTATGGAGCACCTACACTGGGCCAGATGTGCCAGAAGTGGGGATGGAAAAATGGACAGGACAGACAAGACCCCTGTCCTCGTGGAGTTTACAGTCTACTAGCTCTCAACACAAGCTACAACCCCTGGCAAAGAGTAAAGTTTCAATCAATGTCTGCTTGACAAAGGAAAAACTAACCACAGGACTAAATAACTGAACACAACTGTCATGAGTGCAGGACGCCAGGATAGCGCATGGCCCATATTTCAGTAAAGAGAGACATTTTGGACATGGGTGTGGTGGGGATACATTAGCCCAAAATTTCACAGAATTCAAGCAATCTCAAAGTTAAAAATGTGCTTTACTGTTAAAGTCTGTCAATGATTCAACTTATTAGAATGCATTCTCTATAGAAAAAACTATAAAAAATAGGGAAATACTGTAATTGTATTTATAATATATTGTAAAGTGGAACACACTGTAAAAATGATAATATAACTGAGATAACTGAAATTTACACTGATAAAGAGCAGAAAATATAATTATGACAGTAATAATTAAAAAGGAAATCAAACCATGTCTGCATAAAATTGAATATAAACAGAAATAAATGAAATTGACTACATATCAAACTGACAAATAATCACAGAGAAAAAAATACCTATCTCAAATAGTTCTTTGACCAGTTTTCGTCAGATATGTAAGTCTAAGGGCCAAAAAAAGTCTGAAAACTATTCTAAATTTTACTAATGAGTTTATTGTTAGTAGTAATATCAGTATTCTAGTTTTGAGATTGTTTGTCATATATTGTACAATAGAAAACTAAGGAGACGTGGATATTAGCCACCCTGGTGTTTGCTCTAAAGGAAAGGAGATACAAATGTAAAAGAAAAAAAAAATCAAGAAAAGAACACTCATTAGTTTTCTTTAATATATCGATATTTTCGTAATATTAAATTTGAATTAGAAAAAAATAGTGTGACCTAAACAATATATATATATAATTTTCTCCCATGGTTCTTTCTACTGAAAGGGCTTAGAAACGCTGACGCAGTAGCAATGAGCAGATTTAGTTTCCCGATCCAGATAAAGATCCAGTTGATTCCAAGTCTAGATTCGAACAAAGTGAGCCTGTGCCAATTTGTTGTGCCAAAGACTTTTTAAAATTGGACTAAATCAAAGGATTCAAACGAGCTAGAAAGAGTATCTGGGAATTCACAATAAGAGAGACTGAGATAGATCAAGAGAGATCAAGATTGAGAAAGAGAGACAGAGAGAGACAGAGAGACAGAGAGGGACAGGAGGGGAGCGGAGAGGGATGCAAAGTCCACGACATCGTCTATTCCGATTCTGTCGAATATGATAGCCACATGCCACATGTGACATTCAGATTTAAACTTTACATCACTTAAGTAAAATAGCTGATTCTGTTCCTCCACCACCCTGGCCATTGTTCAAGGTCCCACCTGTGGCTGGTGGCTACTGTATTGGACAGCACCACCAGAGGACAGGCAGGTCCCCCTCACAGCAAGTTCTACTGGACGGTGCTGCTCTAGACTTAACTCCCAATTTATAGGGAAACTGAGAAATAGAGAAACAAATGGAAATTATTTCCATGAGTAAATAATTAGACAAATTCAGAATGACAGAATGATGTGAGACTTCTAGACCACCGGTCTGGGCTCTCCAAAAAGTACACACCGTGTGTGTGTGTGTGTGTGTGTGTTACATGGACAACTGTTCTAGATTTAGACTGACTTAAGAGCAACCAAATGCAGTGTAAGAACCCTGACTGAGTACCAAATTAGGACAAATCTGAAAATGGAACAGACATTAGATAATTATCTCCACACCTACTCCTTAGAAGCAGAAGTCACTCTTGTTTTTATAAAGACTCAAAAGGGTAAGTGCCCTAAATTTTCCCAGAGAGGGAGGGGCTGGGAAATGAATGGGAGGGCGTTGAAGCAGAGTCCCAAGAAGACAGAAAGATTCATCAGAACTGGAAAAGATTCATCAGGACTGGGATGCCTCTCTCCCCTTTCTGCAATACTCCTTTGAGAGAGTAATGGCACTGGGTTTACCTAGGGAAGAGGGAGCCTGAGCTCCAGGGATCCCGGATTTGGCAAAGACTCCTGTGCAAAGAAGCTGAGTCTGGGTTGGGAGATGGTCAAACAATTCTATCAACCAATTTCTAGGAGCCACCACGGCAGTTTCATGGAAACTGAGCTGGCCCCCACGAACTGACAGCTGCAATATAATGTGGATTTCAGGTCACAAAAAGATGGCCCAGCACCAGAATGTCCATCTGCACATCTATATGAAATGCCTAGTGTGGACCTCCCACTCCTGGTCAATGGCTCATGAAATGCCTAAGATAAGATCTTCTCCCAAGATAGGAAGTGAGGTTTGGGAAAAACCGGTGAGAGGACAGTGGGGCATCAGTTATCACCACACAGGGAGACTCAGCAGTGATAAACATCCACATGCGTCACTCTGCTTTTTTTTTTCTTTTTTTCTTTTTGTCTCTTTTTCGTGACCAGCAACGGATCGCAACCCTCAGTGTCGCGCCCGTACCGGACCGGGACCGGCAACGGGATCGCAACCCTCGGTGTCGCGCCCACACCTCGCTCAGCCAGTGAGTGGCTAGTCTGTATGTGGGATCCGAACCCTCGGCGGGAGCACCGCCGCGCTCCCAAGCGGCGCACTGTAGCAGTGCGCCACCGGGCCGACCTTGCGTCACTCTGCTTTGATTGACTTTTCAATAAAATTATGTGCATGGATTGGCTTCCTTGTGATAATGGTGAAAATGAGGACTTTTTTGAAAAAAAAGATATATTTGAAAAATGAGAAAATTTACTGATGGTGGACAAGAAAAGACAAGGAAATAGAGAGTGTTACCAACATCATATATGAGTCTTCTGGAGGAGAAATGAATGTGTCAAACAACAGCTATCAGTCCATCAAATTCCTTCACCAGCTGGTCACTGAAGAGGTCTCGAGTGGGTGAGGGTAGATGGCGGAGGAAGGATAAACAGGTTTTGATCAATTAAAAAGCATTTATTGATAGTCTGCAGTGTCAGATGCCGTGCCGAGTTCTAAAAGGTGTGAACAATGACTTCTGGAGCTTGCTAAAAATATAGATTTCAAAGCTCAGCTCCCAAGGATTCTGATGTAGCAAGTCTGGGGTGGGGTGCAGGACGGTTCATTGCTCAGCACTGAGCCTCACCCTCTCCACAGGCGATCACAATGGAGACTTTTGTTGGGTAGTGCCTGTGAAAACCTGTTCTAGTGTTTTGGAGGTAAGTGGAGGTGCTCAGAGTGTAGGGGTGTGTGTCACTCCAGAGCACTCTCCAGCATCCACGGCTCCAACTCAAGGTGAGGCACGGGCCGCATGGGGCACACTGGGCTTCTGCTAATGAGCTACAGTCACAGAGCCCAGCAGACAGTGTGAGAAAAATGCAGTCAGTCTAGTCAGGCCCCCCACCTCATATCCAGCTGGGTATGATTCAGCACATCCATCGTAAACAAGTTACATAAGAGTAGCGTAACTGCACATGTGCGCCCGTATACTCCTGGTCTCGTTGCCACTATTGTGTACTTTTGGTATAAAAGACAACAGCTCTGAACCGCTGGCCAGCAGAGCTCACATCAGAATAAAGCATGTCTACCCTGCCATTGGCTGCCAGAATCTTTTTTGAACTACCAGACTTGTGACCTGCACAGGATGGAGCAGAGGGGTCTGTGATCCAGCCGGACAGACTGCAACCAGGAAAGCTGTGGTGAAGGGGAAACAAAACTGTCTGGTTTCCTGAAGATGGCCATCCTCTATTTTTAGAGAACAAAAGAAAAGGATATGTTTGTATCCACCTCATTTTTGTTTTCAGTTGGTTTGGGGACTGCCTGTAGTTCCAGCTCAAGTGCATCTGTAAATGCAGGTATAAGATAAAAACAATTCCAAATGGGAATCATACTATCCTTGCTTAGTTTTCACAATGCTTTGGCATCTAGACTACCTTCCCTCCCCTTTGCATAAAAATGCATAATTTTCATATGCTAGAGCAAAGAGGGCCCCGAAGATACCCTGAAGATGAGCCTGAAGAGTCAATCTGTTGGTGGCGTGGCACATCTATAAACCTAATTCTTAAAACAATGTCTATTATAGTTAACTGCTGTGACCAGTTGCCAAGGACGACAACTTTTAAGGGAAATATGGTCCCTGAGTGCACCATTCTGGCATCATGTCTTTAAGAAGCTGTTCTTTATACTAGATGTTCCTCCTCCCCCCAGGTCTGGGATTGATGCTTCTTAAACATTTCACTGTCAAAGATGGCGATTTATTGGCATTTCTTTTTACTCTTCTCTCTCTCCTACTGTGAGTTCCTTAAGGGGAGTAGTTATGTCTCCTTGGTCTTTACATTTCTAGGGCTTAAGTCAGAGAGTGACACAAAGTCTACATTAACTAAATAACTGTAATGAATTATAACCAAATTAAAAACACTGACTCTATTACTACTAATTTAAGATATGCACAATGTTATTGATATTTTTATTTATTGTGTTGCCTTTGTTGTTGTTTTAGGGACTATAAATATATAAGAGCTTACACAGGGTCTCTTATGACTTTGAGCTCCCAAATTTTATATTCATAATCAGAGTCTAAAAATTTCACTGCCATAACTTCCGTCAAAGACCAACTCGGACTGTCCAAGCAGGCTGCTGGACATTAGATTAGGCTCAGTCCTAGATGCAGTATGTGCTAGAGCTGATTGCTAAATTGTCAGTAATTGTGTAAGCAGCTGTTAAATAATTGATAGCCTGAAACTTACAATAGCAGGAGTATTTATTTATGCCATGGATATTGGAAAATACTGCAAATCAGGGTCTTTTCCCGAGAGATCTGGTTTATCACCATATCACTACTTCGAACAGGTCACAAAGAAGTGTGCTTATATGTTACCCCAAAGGAACTTGAATGCTATCATTTGAAAAGTTGATATGAATGAATGCACAAAAAAATAGAGAATAACAAGCAATAAGAAAATATAAAATATAATTGAGCCCTAAATTTGATATAATCAATAGCCAAAAGTTACAACTAAGATAATAAGTGATTCAGGTGTCAGAAATGGGAGATGTCACGGTCAACCACAATTATGGAAAGATGCATCAGAGAGGAGGTTAAGACAGAGCAGGAGAGAGGGAGGGACAGGAGAGATTCAAGGATACAGAACTGGCTGAGCACAGTTGGGCAGCTGTAGCTAAATACCCCATATGTGTATAGGGAAAGTAGAGAGGGCTACTGAATGAAACACAGCACGTGTCGTAAATGGAGAGCCCCAATTCAAACATGCCTGGCTTCTGTGGAATCTGGTTATTGAAAGTACCACATCTACTGTCTTGATCTGTTATAGCAGGGTCATTAACACTTACAGTTTGGTCATTAATATTACTGTGCAGGCTGGACCTCCTTTTTATTTCCCTTGTCTTGCATGTTGTCTATATCCCCCACTTAAAAAAAAAAGTCATTTTCACCCTTTCCACTTACTGCTTGAAGTTCTCTTCAAAAATATTTCTTTAAAAGCTTTGGGGACTATTTCCACTTCTCTTCAACAGCTTTGCAAATTTCCCCCCTTAATATGCTTTTTTTAAAAATAACAAATCTCCATAATCCAGATTAGAGCTCAACAAATGCACTAGACATTAAGCAAAGTACCTACTCCAGGCTTTTTCCTGTAATACATGATAGAAAACCATCAATAACACTTAACTCCAGGACCAAAGAGAAGGGGGATATCATCAAAAATTAAAAATGCTTCAGAATTCTATGTCTAAACATTTTCCTTTTCTGGACAGCTTCTTTTACTTAGCAGAATGTTTTTAAGTTCATCTATGTTGTAGCACGTATCAGGAGATTCCTCTCTCTCTCTCTCTCTCTCTCTCTCTCTCTCTCTCTCTCCCTTTTCCAGATTGCACTCCATCGTATGAATGTACCACATTTTGTTTATCCATTCACCAGCTGTGATAGATATTTGGGTGGCTTCCACTCTGGGGCTGTTATGAATAATGATGCAACTACGATTAACATGCAATGGATGGGCATATGTTTTCATTTCTCTTGGGTAGATAGCGGATACCTGGGAGTGGAATTGTTGAATCAGATGGTAAACTTATGCTCACATTTTTAAGTAACTGCCACACTGCTTCCCAGAGCAGCTGCACCTTTTCACATCCTCTTCAGCAAGTGTGAAAGTTCCTACTTCTCATCCTGGCCAGCATTTGTTACTGTCTGTCTTTTTGACAACAGCCACTGTCCTGGGTGTGTTGTGATATCTCACTGTGGTTTTTTTTTTTTTTTTTTTTTTTTTTTTTT
>NW_007728780.1:44641-46210 GCF_000696425.1 Galeopterus variegatus | reverse complement strand
GGCGGGAGCGCCACCACGCTCCCAAGTGGCGCACTATAGCAGTGCGCCACCGGGCCGGCCCCTCACTGTGGTTTTGATTTGTATTTCCCTAATGACTACTGATACGTCTCATCTTTTCTTACGCTTATGCCGTGCTTTTGAATACACACAAAATACATTCATTTCACTGTTTTCAACTAACCTTTTGCTTGTCAGCATAAAGCCTTATATTTGAAGAAACTTCCTTATCTTAAGCATTTTGCCTCTACCTCTAAAGTCATCATCTTGGTGCCAGCCTGAGTAGATTCTCGTGGAGAATGGAACCCATCCTGTTTCTCAATGCCACCCCTATGGGAACAGCCCTGCAGAAGGAGAGCCTGCTGACCTCTGCTGTCCCTGCCCTGTGTCCTGTAGACTGGCTTCCATACCAGGCTCCCTTGCATCTGGCCTCTGACTGGGACACAGGCTGGGCCACAGGTAGGAGGAGGGGAGGACTGAGAACAGTTCTCTCTGCTCTTTGGAAGTGGCTGCTGCCTTTGCCTTCCTAGTTACAGATGCTGCCAGGTAAACCCTTCCCTGTGGCCGGATGCCCTTGACAGCTCCCACCAAGAGATTCTGCCTCTTGTACCTTCAGGCCTAGCGGTGGTCAGGGCTTGTTAGGGTGACTGGTCCCTCAATCTTCTCTATCCCTGGTGATTCCCTGAACCTTGTCCCCTCTGCACAGAACATCTTTAACTCTCATCTTCTGAGTATGTCTTCTTTTTCGTGTTGGGACCCTGACTGATGCAGAGAACTGTTTTAAACCTAAGGCCAGTATTTATATGCATATAAACCAAAGGTTAATGCTAATGATAATTGTAAAGAGGTTTCTTCAGGTTTATTTGACACGAGTTCCCCTCTGATGTCATAGCAATTGGGGCTTCTCTGGAAGACTTGCTCCTCCCCACCTAGCTTTATTTTTTTGTTTGTTTTGTTTTGCTGTAAGAGACATACTTTATATATAAAATGGCAGGTAGGTTACAAGTAAAAATTGATAAAATATGAATTGTGCCAACATTAATCATAAAAACCATGGAGTAACTATATTAATATCATACAAAGTAGACTTAAAGACAAGCGGTTTTATCAGAAGAGGGACACTCGATGATAAAACAGTCAAATCATCAAGAAGACATGCAAATCTTAAATGTATTTGCACCACAATAACAGAGCTTCAAAATACATGCAGCAAAAGCTCTTTCAGGGGACCAACAGACATATTTACAATTATAGCTGCAGATTTTAACACTGATCTTTCAGTAATTGAAAGAACAACTACACAAAAATGTATAGTGGTAGAGAGGGTTTGAACAGTATTATCAATCCACTTAAACTAATTAATATTGGGCCGGCCCGGTGGCGCACTGCTGTAGTGCGCCGCTTGGGAAGCGCGGCGGCGCTCCCGCCGAGGGTTCGGATCCCACATACAGACCGGTTCCCGCTCACTGGCTGAGCGAGCTGCGGGAGCAACACCGAAGGTTGCGATCCCTTTGCTGGTCCCGGTCCGGTACGGGGGCGACCCTGAGGGTTGCGATCCGTTGCCGGACACGG
>NW_007728780.1:42846-43487 GCF_000696425.1 Galeopterus variegatus | reverse complement strand
GAGAAAACAGAGGAGGGAACATTTCCATTTAGTTTTCTGTTGAGGCCACCATAACCCTGTCACCAAACTTGACATGGATATCATAAGAAAAGAAAGACATAAACCAATATTCTTCATGAACATAGATGCAAAAATTCTTTTCTTTTATTGAAACATAATTGATTGCACATATCTGTAGAATACAGCATTGAATATCAATACCTGTGTGCAGGATGTGATGCTCAAATCAGGAAAATTAGTATATTCAGCATTATACAATGTAATTGTGGCCCATGTACTCACTTGGAGTAGAAGACAATTTCTGCCACCATCACCCCAAACAGCATAAAAATGTAAAAGTTACACTTTTTCAGTTTCCCTAAAGTCACCTGAGCAGCTTTCTCTGACCCAAAGGAGTGTAATTACTCTGAGAGCCAGTGTGTTTTTATAATAGATATTCTCTATGCAAATTGGAACTATGAATCCTTAACTGTGTAAATTGTCTACTGATGAGGGGATGAGATGGGGAGTGAGGGGGAAGACAGAAAAAAGCCCCAACCAAAGCCCCCTGCCAGGAGCAGAAGCTCAAGAAGGACCAGCTTTGAGGCAGTACAAATCTGCCCAGCCATGCCACGGACAAGCCCTGACTTCTGCACTTGAGT
>NW_007728780.1:33984-40828 GCF_000696425.1 Galeopterus variegatus | reverse complement strand
TGTGTGTGTGTGTGTGAGAGAGAGAGAGAGAGAGAGAGAGAGAGAGAGAGAGAGAGAGTGTTCATCCTTCCTTCCTTCCTGCTCTTCTACCTCAAGCTTTGGTGTCATTTATAAAATGTTTTATATACCTGCTTGCTCCAGGCAGAGTTTGAAGGCAGAGACTTACACCAATTAGAGCTCTATAAAAATGAAGTGAGGGACGTGACAGAGAGCGTCCTCACCCACCACTGGAAGTATTCAAGCAGGACTGTTGACAAGAGATTTCCACTTTGACATCAAGGCTGAATCAGCCAGCTTTCAAGGTCCTTGGCTACTTTAAAATTCTGTGATACTACGCTCTCACTCCCAGTTTAATTGACAGCTCTGATGGTGACTTTAGGGAGAAACTCGCATTTCCTTGAGTGTCTTCCTACCTTGCACATTTCCTGATATTCCTTCCCCATTTTTTTTTTTTTTTGTCTTTTTCGTGACCAGTAAGGGGATCTCAACCCTTGGCTTGGTGCCACCCGCACCGCGCTCAGCCAGTGAGCGCACCGGCCATCCCTATATAGGATCCGAACCCGCGCAGGAGCGTCGCTGAGTTCCCAGCGCCGCACTCTCCCAAGCGCACCACGGGGCCAGCCCTCCTTCCCCATTTTGAGGAAGATACAAGTTAGAAGACCCTTCTTACTTAAAATCTCCTTTAAAGAAAAAAGCAGGAGCATCTAAATTTCAGTCTTTGGAAAGGATAAACCGGTTTTATCTGCTGGTATAAGGCAAAACTGGCAGGTCACCCTGGGCCGAAGCACTTCCAGAAGCCACCAACATAGGAGCAGAGCAGCCACACAGCTGCTTCCTTATCCCTGATCAATAAAACATCAGAATCAGAAGAAACACCTGCAGAACGTGATCCTGTCACCATCACTGTCCTCTCAGCATAAATGATAGAGGGACAAGATTCCCAACCTGTGCTACGTGGCAAAGCAAGAAAATAAGAAATACTCTACTTTCTCCCCAGAGGTCACTCACTGCCTATCCCAAAAGACCATGTTTGTCTGAAATTCATTCGGTGTGCTGTAACAAAATACCGTGAACTGGGTGGCTGTGAACAACAAGTATATTTCTTACAGTTCTGGAGACTGGGAAGTCCAAGATCAAGACGCCAGAGGATTTGGTGTCTGGCGAGGGCCGACTTTCTGGTTTACAGATGGCACTGTCAACATTTCCTCCCATGGTGGAAGGGGCAAGGAAGCTCTCTCTGGCCTCTTTTATAAGGACACTGATCCCATTAAGGGTGGGGGACCATGATCATAACTTAATCACCTTTCAAAAGTCCCACCACCTAATACCATTACCTTGGGGGTGAGGATTTCAACATACAGATTTTGGGGAGACATAAACACTCAACACAAAGTAATGCTCTTTTTCTTCTGCCTTATTGATAGGTAGGTTTTGACACTCTGTTTGCTCATTTATTTCATACTTGAAGCATTCTGGTATTTGTCATCGCCACCTCCAGCTTGTCACATGAAACTAATAACATACACATAGATTCCATTTTCCATCAGGGGCATCCTTCAAAAAGAAATTATTCTCTGGCTAGTCAGAGAAAGGTTCAGAGATAATTATAAAGATCAGGAGACGCAATTAATAATTTGAAGAAACTCAAAGCCCCCAGTTCTTTTCCTCTCCCACTCATGTATCCAATGCGATCATTTCTTATGTGCCCAAACTGCATATTTTAAATCAATTTCAATCTGTTCTAAGGTTAGACCACCATTATGGTTTGCTGTGATTAGCAAACCTTAACCTACAACCTTCACAGAGGTACGATTATTTTCTCAGATGTGGATGAATGCACTTGCTATATGACCTTGGATAACTTATATTACCTTTCTTTGTCTCAGTCCTCTACTATCTTTAAAATACAGTTATTTTTCTTTTTCCATAGTTTATGATTAAGAAAAAATAAGAAAAGTTTTGATAAAAATAGGCATAAATGATTCAGGCAATCATGCCAGTACCACCAGTAAATCACACAGTTTCAACATGTAATTTCTATGCAGGATACCAGTAAAGCACCTCTTTAAATCATTTTGAGAATCAGTCCATGAGATAAGAGGATTTTGTTTTGTTTTGTTTTGTTTTTTCTATTTCTGGCAGATTAAATATCTCATCTACATTAAGTTATATATATGTTGCATATGTAAAGAATTAACACCATACCATATAGAAACTCAATACTATGTTACTTTCTTACTCCTTCTTTACAGTCTTCTCACTCATTCATTTTTCATCCAACAAATATTTTTTGAGTGATTACTATTTTTCAGGAAGTGTTATGCATCCCAGGCTATGAGTATATCTATGTGCCTGGTGACAGGACAGCTTTACCTGGACTATATGGTTGTTTCAAATTTTCTATTGACTTCACTTATATTTAGCCAGACAGTAATGAACAGGTTCTACTGATAATTGTATTCACTATACGTTAGAAACCCTTTTACTTCCCTCTATATACCTGTCTTAATTTCTGATGGACTATGTGTCATTACTTTATTCCAGCACTTAGCTCATTGATCAAGTGGCTGACACCAAATAAACTCAAATAAAAATTGGTTGAAACATAAAAAGTGATCATAATGCTCAATGACAAAGAGCCGTTCTCCTATGGCATGATCTGGGGCAAATCATGTTAGCTGCCATTTTCCTTATCTATACAATGATAGAGATATACAAAGCCGGTGGTTCTCAACCAGTTGGGTCAATACTAGAATTATTGTAAAGTTTTGAAAACCCCTATACATTACAAATCTTATGTAAAGACGGTAAAGTTTTGAAAATCCCTATACATTACAAATCTTATGTAAAGACTGAATACATTATCTGTCACATTTATATGTGTATACACAAACACAATCCAAACAAACATAAGAGTTTCACATGGGTGTAGATTTTTATGTCTAAGAAAACTAATATCACTTTGTAAAGTTTTGAAAACCCCTATACATTACAAATCTTATGTAAAGACTGAATACATTATCTGTCACATTTATATGTGTATACACAAACACAATCAAAACAAACATAAGAGTTTCACATGGGTGTAGATTTTTATGTCTAAGAAAACTAATATCACTTAAAAGCATTGTTGAATTTATAATAGTTTTTTGTCACTATATATTTTCTTAATGAGCACAACAAAAAGTACAATAATAACTGTCATTGTAATTTCCTTAATCTAAAAATGGAAAATCCAAAATGCTCTAAAATCTGAAACTTTTTGAGCACCAGCATAGTGCTCATTGGAGCATTTTGGATTTTTGGATTAGCGATGATCAACTGGTTAAGTATCTGCAAATATTCAAAAATCCAAAAAAAATCTGAAATCCAAAACACTATTGGTCCCAAGCATTTCAGACAAGGTTACCCACCCTGTATTTTGACATTTTAAAAGACTTTCACACTCTAACAGGGCATCACTGGGTTAGATGATCTCCCACCTAGTGCAAATATCTATGGGTTTTGTCTTAGTCCATTTTCTGCTGCTATAACAGAGAATACCCAAGACTGGCTAATTTATAAACAATAGGATTTTATTGGGCTCATGGTTCTGAAGGTTGGGAAGTCCAAGATCAAGGGGCAGCATCTGGTAAGGGCCTCCCTTCTGCATCATAACACAGCAGAAGGTATCATGTGGTGAGTGCACAAGACAGAGAAATGGGGGTGAACTTCTTTTTATCAGTGAGTTAGTTATCCTGCAATAACTAACTCATCTCCTTCATGACCTCATCACCTCTTGAAGGCCACATCTCTTAACACTGCTACATTGGTAATTAAATTTCAACATGAGTTTTGAAAAGGACATTCAAACCATAGCAGGTTCTAATCGAACAAAAAGTAGAAAGTATTTCTCAAATGTTTACTATGGCTGTACATACAGCAAACAACCAAGTGAAAAGTAGAAAATACAACCAATTGTCTTCATAAGTAGATGACATGAGCATTTTCGTTTTTGCTAAAGCTACGGCCATGACTTGCTGTTTTGTTGTGAGGCCCCCACCTGTGGCATGCTGACACAGCCCTTTTCTACAGTGTAAGTTCTATACACAAATAACCCTTCTCCCTTTGTGAATGGAAAACCATACGCTATTAACCAGAAGTAGATGCTAACTCTGGATTAGCTGTACCCCATACCCATAGAGTAACAGCAAAAAATGTTTTGGGGGGAGTGAATAAAGAGGCTGGTGGGAACATCTGTCACATGTTCAATAGATATTGACAGTAGAGGAAGGAATGACAGGCATTTCTTCTGTACCACTCTATCCCTCCCCCCTGCAAATGTGACATGCACCAACCATGGGTTCAATGCTCATGAGTTAAAGGGAAACGACCCTCCTTTGTCCTTGAATTACATAACAATAAAAATGAGCAAAGAAAAATTAATGTAGATTATACAATAAAGAGAGATGGTGAAATAATGGAAACTTGCCTTGGAACATAAATAACTGTAGAGACCAGTAAAATTAAATTTGGAGCAATATTCAACATCTTTTTTGAGATGTATCTTTTCACCCTATGTTAACTTGCAGAGAAATTTAAGAAGAAATGTCCGTATTGTGAAGATATTAAAGGGAATTATTTCAGTCTAAGTTTTGCCTGAGGCCCCAAGTCCTTACCTTTAAGGACTTGAAAACAACATGGTCAGGGAAAAAAGAAATAGGATTCTTATTCCCTCAGCCATATTGAGGATATAAAATTGATATGGATATTGAGGGTTTAAAATGGTAGGTTTGATAGGTCGGGTAAAGGGCATAAAGAAAAATCATGATTTGTGATAATGACTATGATAATAATAAGTAATAAAAAATAAAAATAAATGGTAGGTTTGGAGATTAAAATATGGTTTATTTGGATAAGTTGTGCTATAAGCCACCTTCCAGAAGGAGTGCTGGTGGGTTTGCCCCTTCCCTCAATATTAGTGAAAAGATTTGGGAATCTCGATATGTATCCCCTGGTGCTTAGAGATTGATGTCTAATTCCTGCTTGAACAATTTACCAGAAGGGAGATGGTAGCTGACAAGCAGCTCTGATGGTGCCCTGAAAAGGGGGTACAACTTGTACCCTCAGAGTTTCAGGGCAAAGAAAGTCTAAGTTCCTTACACTCCACACATGAAGGCCACCCAGCCATGCAAGGAGACTCCAGCAGAAGGAAACGAATTGGTGTCACCTGGGGTTTAGAGACTGAGGAAGAGACTTAACCACCGGAGGAGAAACACTCGACTCTGTCAAGGGCAGTGCAGATGGAAGACATCAAGTGACCTGAGGGGTGGACTAGGACCCCTCTCGGGTGAGGACTCCAGGCTGCCCGAACACTTTGGTGACACCTAAGGAGATGACTCAGTTTCCACTGGCTTGCTGTTCTAGTGGGTGAGAAGATGCCCTGAAGATAGAACACCATCACGAGAAGAGCCAGGGAAATATAAGCCCATTTCCTCTGAAGTTAATAGTAAAGAACTTGACCTCAGAGGGAGAGACACATTTTCATGTCGGCATTTATAGGTCTTGTGAATGGAATTCCAACTCTTGATTCCATGTGGTCATCTCTAAAAATGTTTCCTCTCTCTTCAGCTGTGGGCTAAGCTGCCTTGGCAAATTGTACCAATGGAACATTCACTTCATCAACAAAGCTATTCCAGAACATTCTACATTCTTGCTTCTTCTTTGCCTTTATAACCTGATACCTGGCCTCAAAAGCAGCAGTTTCATTGATTCTAATGAGAAACCTAACGAGTGGAAATCTAATGGAAAATGAGTATGGAAGTGGCCAATAACTCTAGCTCACTGAAAGCCAAGAAAAGAGGACTTGGGGACAGGCAAGACACAGAGGAGAAAGGGAACGAAGAGCCAGATGCCAGTGCCATGAATGTTTGGGACTTTTCTGAATAACTAACTCTGGAATGAAAAATCTCCCAGTTTAAAAACATCCATAAACGAGCCTATCATGATATCATCCCATGTGTGTGTCATTTTACAGCAGGAAAATACAGGTCCCAAGCAGTGTCTTTTGCATCACTAGTGAGAATGTTATTACCCACGGGCAGGTGGTTAGGGATGTCTGGTCTTTGAGCGGAGTCTACGTGCAGAGAGGGAAAGAGCCCCAGGAGACACGGGGAGAGAAGCATCTCAGGACAGCTCTCAGAGAGAGAATGAACAGGTCCCAAGGGAAAAACGTGTTTGCTACCTGGGGGGCTAGTGTGGCCTGGGGGGCAGAGTGGGGGAGCCCAGGGGAGCAAAGTGATAACAGGCCTGCAGCAGCAGCAGGAGGACACTGAGGCCAAGGCCAGGGGCTTCAAAATGCAAGAAAGGCCAGTGAGAGCCAGGACAGTGCTAGGAGAAGGTGAGCTGAGTAGACCCTCTCGAAAACGAATCCGTTACTGGGTGCAGGGTGTCTCCAGGAATGTCAGGAAAATGGCCTGAGGCCATTGCAATATTTCAGGGGTGAGATCATTAGAACCATCCTTGGGCAGTTATTGCAGGGGCCAAAGTCTGAAAACTCACACCGACATAAAATTGGCAGAGATGGGGGACACACTGGATGCCACAGGCAATGAGGACAGAGAAGTGACAGACGAAGGGGGTGACTGGCCAGCTTTCCCTTTCGATGAGGGCAGAGGTGGGACAGGGGGCCGTCCCATGAGTGATCACGCCAAGGCGAGGTGTGGTCAACATGACAGTAACTTGCAAAAAATATATATACCGTCCAAACATATGTGTTTTTCAAAGAAAAGAGTGTAGTCTACATACAAAAAGGAAAATCAAAATATAGGCAATAAAAAAGAACCTCATCACAAAGTCACTACTC
>NW_007728780.1:33273-33702 GCF_000696425.1 Galeopterus variegatus | reverse complement strand
AAAATAAAATAGGAGCTGTGCAGAGGTTAGTTTGGGAGAGGAAACAAGAAATATGGCCATTGTTTGTCTTTTTCAGGGAGCAGTAAGAGGCCACAAGATCTGTGAACAGTAAGAGCCCTGAGAAGCACATTGTCTAAAATGTTTGTTTAAAGAAAAAATATGAATGTCTTGGGCTGCAGTCAACCAGGAACACTAAATCCAGATCAAGTACCTTTAAAGTAAGGTTGTCAAAACTAAATGTGTTTGAACTAAAATTAGTTTCCCAGTCTCTAAATGAGGTTTCCAGTAGCCTTTTATTTTTAAAAAAAATATGAAAAACAAACCTAAATGAAGAAACTGCATCTTCCAACTGAGCATTTTGTTCCAAGTGGAGAGATTTTTCAAATCTAATATTTAGATACTGTCTGGTTTTTAGAAAAGGCCGACTGG
>NW_007728780.1:29494-32293 GCF_000696425.1 Galeopterus variegatus | reverse complement strand
CTTTCTTTTCTTTTTTAATTGAAACATAATTGATTGGACATATCTAGGGGGTAGAGTGTTGAATATCAATACCTGTGTGATATGCGATGCTCAAATCAGGATAATTAGTATATTCAACATTACACGATGTAATCGTTTTTGGTGGCCCCGTACCGAAGTCCTTTCTATATGACTAAATAACATTACAGTAACTACCACAGGGGTTATAATTCCTAGTCCGACATCAGTCATGGTTAAGCATATCAGCAAATAATTTCCAGTGCTAGGCACTGTGCTAGGATCGATAATATCAGAATTCTTAAATACACACACACACACACACACACACACACATTAGATAGATAGTTCATAGACTGATAGAGACAGAAACAGATCTCTTCACTGAAGGGCTTTGGAGGCCACGTCTGAGAGAGCAGTCAGTAGACAGCCTTCAGCTGTCAACCCTGCCAGGGACAGCCCCAGCTGCAGAGAACTGCCTCAAGCAAGGTCACACCGTGACTCACAATTTAATGGCATAGTCAGTGTGCAGGCAGGAAGACCTGCCCATCTTGGCCCAACTTGGGACAACTTGGAAGCTCCCCATGGGGTCTCGGTCATGGGAGTGCACCACACCTCCACCCCTCCTTCTTCTCAGTCCTGCTTCCTTCCTCTCCCCGCCCTTGCACCTGTTGGTCCCAAGGATTCTTCTTAACTAGCATTCTATATCCCAGACTCAACCAGTCTGCTTCCTGTGTATGCACACATATACACATACAGATGTGGGTGCACACAGATATTTTAAAAATCCCTACCAAGGGTAAGGGTGTTGTCCAGCAGTCAGCTGTTAGAATGGAACTTTCACTGGTGTAATTTGTATCCCTGGGTCCCTGGTAGTTCTTGGAAGGAAAAGAAAAGACAGACAAAATGGAACTCTGCTGCTGCTTAAGGTCCTCTTCCTGTGCTTCTATCTCCCTTCAGGAGCCCCTGGTGATATCAGCTCCTGAAAAGCCTGGGGTTCTAACCTGTATCAGCAAAGGAGCAGAGGAGCTGAGGCTGGGAAACCTCTGGAAGGAGAGGAAGGCCCCTACACAGCATTCTCTCCATGACTCGCACCACGTCCCTTGGCTTGCTCCATGTGGTAAACCACCTGCTGCAAAAAGTAGCTCGTTGTTGGTGTGAGAATCATTCTCATCTATATTTAAGTAGAAACTTGTTTCTAAGGAACAGATGCTCCTCACCCGTGCAGCTTGCAAGCAATCCATCAGGCAAACTCAGACAGCTATTCTAGATGCAGGGACAATCGTCTTTGTCAGGAGCCATCAGACACTGGTCTATGGCCAAATTTGGCCTGCCACCTGTTTTTGTATGACCCATGAGCTGGAAATATTTTTAGGTTTTTCAATGGTTGAAACAAATAAGAAGCACAATAGTTCAGGATATGTGAAAATTCCAAGCTGCAGCAAGAATGGCCCGGGTTCCTGAGCTGGGACGGTGAGGGGGGCGAGTGCTTTTCCACAACCCCTTACATCTGCACCCAGCCTGGCAATGACCAAGCCACTGATGGAAGCCCCCCAGTCTCCTCTATGGGAATGAAGGGGGTGCCAGAGGCCTCAGTCCTGCACCTTTTCCTTCCTCCATCCCGTTTCCTTCCCCTTTTCCGTCTCCCTCTCCCTTCCAACTGCTCTGCAACAACATCCTAGAATGTAAAAAATAATAGTAATGAAATTTCATTATCTTTAAAAAAAAGATGAAATCCAAATTCGAATGTCCATAAATAAAATTTTATTAGAGCAGATTTATGCTCATTTATTTACATACTCTCTATGGCCACTTTTGCACTATGTAGTGGATTGAATTATGTCCCCCCAAAACTCCCCGGAGCTTGAATTGTGTCCCCTAAGTTTTATGTATTAGAAACTTGCCCCCACTGTGACTGCTGAGGGTGGGAAATCCTATTATGGTCATTGAAAGGTGGAGCCTTGAAGAGGTGATTGGATTGTAGGACCCTGCAGTAGTGAATGGATTAATAATGGTGGTCAGGGGTGTGGTTCTGGGGGCTTTAAAAGAAGAGAGGAGTCTGTCTTGTTCACTCTGTCTGTCTGCTTCCAAATCTTGCAACGTGAGACCCCTGGGTCACTGTTGCCACCACCAGATGGACATTGGACTTCCCAGCCTCAGAAACTGTAAGCAATAAATTTAGTTTTTCTTTATAGATCACCCAGTTTCAGATATTTTGTTATAAGCAACAAAAATGGACTAATACACACTACAACAGCAGAGGTAAAAAACTGCAACAGATGGGCTGGCCCCGTGGCACACTCGGGAGAGTGCGGCGCTGGGAGCGCAGCAGCGCTCCCGCCGCGGGTTCGGATCCTTTATAGGGATGGCCGGTGCACTCACTGGCTGAGCGTGGTGCGGGCAACACCAAGCCAAGGGTTGCGATCCCCTTACCAGTCACAAAAAAAAACAACAAAAAAACCTGCAACAGATACTGAATGGCCTGCAAGGCCTAACCTGTTTACTATCTGGCCCTTTGTGGGGAAAAACCTTGCCAACCTCAGAGCCATGTGATTTAGGGTCCCCTGGGCACAACATCACATATCTGCTTACTGGTGAATACCACAATTTGTATATTCACAAAAACAGACTTACACCTCTACACATGTCTATAAGTACCTCACCTATCATTACACACTAAACGCCTTTCACAGAAGTTCACAAGGACTTGTAGACCCCAATGCAGTCTCAAACCTAAGGACTGTCTTTCTCCACATCTTTTTGGTTTAAAATATCAACATCAAGTATAGAGCTAGAA
Source organism: Galeopterus variegatus (assembly GCF_000696425.1). Lineage (NCBI taxonomy): Eukaryota > Metazoa > Chordata > Mammalia > Dermoptera > Cynocephalidae > Galeopterus > Galeopterus variegatus. The sequence continues at coordinate 29,499 of NW_007728780.1, read as the reverse complement.
AAATA
>NW_007728780.1:28249-29283 GCF_000696425.1 Galeopterus variegatus | reverse complement strand
TATGTACCACAGTTATGTCTTTTATAAAAGAGTTCTTATCTTTTAGAGACACATATAGAAACATATACAGATGAGTGCTATGATACTGGGATTTACTCAACATAACCCAGGGGGAAGGCAGAAAGTGGGTGGGAGGTACAAATAAGATAAGATTTGCCATGAGTTGTTGACAGCTCTAGCTGTATTTACTGTATATGTATTTGCATATACAGTAACTTATTTGCATAGCAAAAAGTTAAAAAAGAAAAAGAATATTTGTCTAATAATGGAGCCATTTTAATGTTAAGTCGATGAATGCATGGAAGTGCATTCATTTTAACTTGCAAGCAATAGGGAAAATGTTCTGGCAGTAGAAACACCTATATAGTGCGAAGGGATTCTATCTAGATCTGCCCCCCAAACTAAGGCAGAAAATGTTTCCCTGACCTTCTCCCTAACAGTTCCAGGATTTTAATTCATCCCTGGGAGTTAGTGGCTTTGCCACAATAGCACTTACTAAAAGTATATAGTCAAAGACATAAGATTAGAAATGTGATTTTGGGCCGGCCCGGTGGCGCACTCAGTAGAGTGTGGTGCTTGGGAGCACGGCAGCGCTCCCGCCGAGGGTTCCGATCCCATATAGAGACCAGTCTGCTCACTGGTTGAGCATGGTGCGGGCGCAACACCGAGGGTTGCGATCCCATTGCCGGTCGCGGTACGGGCGCGACACCGAGGGTTGCGATCCCATTACCGGTCAAAAAAAGACAAAAAGGAAAAAAAAAAAAAGAAATGTGATTTCATCCCAGAGGCCACATTAAAGGTCAATTAAACAAAATGCCTGGAGTTCCCATATGCATTGCAAATCATAAAAATCAACTGTATTACAAAAAACCCACCCATGAGCCATCTATCTGTCTCTACATCCATCAGTGTATCCAATATTTATCAGAATGGCACCCAGGAGCTTATGCCTATTCTTATTTTTCAAGATATATTGAGCTTTGTGGAGTTCACAAACTCCATAAACTCCACAAACACCATATGGAGTTCACAAA
>NW_007728780.1:25708-27395 GCF_000696425.1 Galeopterus variegatus | reverse complement strand
TCAAAAAAAGACAAAAAGAAAAAAAAAAAAAAAAAGAAATGTGATTTCATCCCAGAGGCCACATTAAAGGTCAATTAAACAAAATGCCTGGAGTTCCCATATGCATTGCAAATCATAAAAATCAACTGTATTACAAAAAACCCACCCATGAGCCATCTATCTGTCTCTACATCCATCAGTGTATCCAATATTTATCAGAATGGCACCCAGGAGCTTATGCCTATTCTTATTTTTCAAGATATATTGAGCTTTGTGGAGTTCACAAACTCCATAAACTCCACAAACACCATATGGAGTTCACAAAAGAATACAATTATTTTTAACTTTTATATTGCTTGTGAGCACGTAACCCGTTTTTATTATATCAGGTGCCTGCCTAAGAAGTTATAATGCTCTCTTTGCTGCTTATTCTGGCTTTAAAAGCTTTCCATAATTTAATCTTACCTGATCTGCCCAGCATTATATATATTACCCACCTGATTTCACGCTGTCTCACCTACATGTCTCGCTATACACTAAAACATCCACTCTTCCTCCTACCCAGCATGTGTTTTCATGAAGTCCAGGTCCTTTGCATGTGTGTTTCTTTCTCTCCAGAATCCCCTTCTTTCTTACTTTATTGAAAATCACCTACTTATCCTTCTAGAACAGCCCAAATGTAGGAAATTTCCAACTGCCCCAGCCAGAAATAACCATTCCTTCCTTCCTTCCATCTATCCATCTGCTCATCCTTTATTGAATGAAAATGTTGGGCACCTATTAAATATTCAATGATGCATTAAAAATAAGCTACTGGTGTTTGGTTATTAATACAGGCATTGAGATATGAGCAAAGAGTTATGGAACTCGAGAAAAAGAACATAGAAGAAAGACACCTAAGTCAGACTGGAAGTAGGCCAGTTTGGAAAGCATTTCTAGAAGGAGGTGATACTGCGTTAAGTCCATGTAGGACAAGCATGTGCAGGCAGGTGGATGAGGATGGGAAGAAGAAAAAGGGAGAAGGTGATCTGAGCCAGAAGCATAGCAGGTGAGAAACTGGGGCACCTCTGGGAAAGGTTAAGCCAGTGTGGCAGGAAAAAAGCCTGCTCCGTGGCCATTCTGTCATACTCTCGAAAGAGCACTTAGAACTTCATATCCATATTAAGTAACATGGACCTGAGGCTCCTGTACATTTTAAAACCTGTCAGACGTAGTATTTTAATCTGAAAACATTTGGGGCTAGGTGATGTTGTGGGAGGAACTTTGGAGAAGCAATAGTCCATGACTCTTGCCTAATCATCTTTTGATACAGACCATGACTCAGCCCATGGGATCAACAAAATACCTTCATTTGGAACAATCCAAAGAGCTCTGGGTAAGATCTCACTCTTTCTAAAATTCATGACAGACATTCCTCGGGTCCTGTTCCAAGTGAGAGAAAATGAGGGACATGTCACCTGAATGCAATGTGGAGCAAGGTGGACCATGTAGCAATCAAGAACTGGGATGCAGAATGTGTGTTTGAATTTATAATAGAGTGTTGTCACTTTCTTGCTTAGAAAGTCCAAAGCTGGGCTGGCCCGGTGGCACACTGCTATAGTGCGTCGCTTGAGAAGCGTGGCGGTGCTCCCGCCGAGGGTTCGGATCCCACATACAGACTGGTTCCCGCTCACTGGCTGAGCGAGGCGCGGGAGCAACACCAAGGGCT
>NW_007728780.1:23218-24708 GCF_000696425.1 Galeopterus variegatus | reverse complement strand
GGGTTCGGATCCCACATACAGACCGGTTCCCGCTCACTGGCTGAGCGAGGTGCGGGAGCAACACTGAGGGCTGCGATCCCGTTGCCGGTCCCGGTCCGGTACAGGGGCGACACTGAGGGTTGCGATCCGTTGCCGGTCACGGAAAAAGACAAAAAAAAAAAAACGAGAAAAGAAAGTCCAAAGCCAGTTTTACATATTGGCTCTTTACATGTCCTAGCAATTATACCTTAAAATACAAACTCTTTCATAATGGTAACCAATCAATTCAGAAGTAAAATGGTGATTAGTCAATCTGATATCTAAATTGTTCTGAAGTTATACAGGAGTTGCAGATTTTGTGGCACAGTTCCAGCTCATTAAATCTTTTCTTTGAAATCTGACTTATCTTTTCTATCCTTTTCTGACCTTATCAATCCATCCAGGCCTTGCCTTCTATCTCAGGACTCATATGGACTCATGTTAGATTGATGCTGGATTCGTGTTATGAATATGGATTCATGTTGATTGCCATATTTGCTTTTTTCGAAATCAGAAGGAATATGATGAATCTGGTTAGACATGAATTAATGACCCCCAAAACAATCTGTAGAAACGATTAAGAAATCTTCATCAGATAAAACACGCTCTTTCACTAGGATCTCCAAAATAGAAACTACATCATTCCAAGGTTGTGTCTGCCTATGCAGCTGTATCAGAATAACATATGTAATTTTTGATGGAACTTAGCCATGAGAAGGGACCACAGCAACAGATGAATCCATAAATAGCAGTCAGAGTATCCTGGAATTTCTTCCACCGACATGGGGAGATCACTCTATGGACAGAAGCAAAACCTCCATTGAGAACTAGACAACACTCTTCACCTAACTGGTGTTTTTAAGACAAGATTAAAAATGTTTACACACGGGCCGGCCTGGTGGCGCACTGCTACAGTGCGCCGCTTGGGAGCGCAGCGGCGCTCCCGCTGAGGGTTCGGATCCCACATACAGACCGGTTCCCGCTCACTGGCTGGGCAAGGTGCGGGCGCAGCACTGAGGGTTGCGATTCCGTTGCCAGTCCCGGTCCGGTACGGGTGCAACACTGAGGGTTGCGATCCGTTGCCGGACACAAAAAAAGACAAAAAGGAAAAAAAAAATGTTTACACAAATGGCATGGACTATAAAACTACTACTAATTACAACCAACATTCAATTCAATGCTCATTTCACTAACTGCCAGAATATTTGTTTTCCATTGCATGTACATCAGCTGACTGAACATAACTGTTCTATTAAGTTATTACGTAGGCATTATTATTATTATTATCCCCATTTTACAGATGGGAAAACTGAGTCTTGAAGTTGTAAGTTTCTTTCCCAAGTTCACACAGCTATTATACAGAGGAGCTGACTCTGGTCGTACACCACAGTTTCCAGTCCACTGATAATTGTTGCCTTTGTTAAAACCTGTCTCCTATTTAGAATGCAGACCTAGAGTTGGGCATGCTGGAC
>NW_007728780.1:21336-23067 GCF_000696425.1 Galeopterus variegatus | reverse complement strand
GGATGAATTGACACAGCTCTGAATGTGTTAAGCCCAACATTATGCTTGGTACACTTCATCTTTCAAGAGCTTGACTTTCAAGAAGTATTTGCCAGACTCTGTGAAGTTTGAAGGCTGGTCTCTGTTGGACTGCAACAACTTGGTTGAGATATATAGTTAATTATTACTGGGCTTTATCAGATCAATTCTTATTTCTGTTTTCTTACATAAGAGAAAAGATATTAAATTTATAGAGACAAAAAGGACATAAAGCAAAGCTAACTTAAGCATGCACGACCGAGAGAATGCACCAGTAGAAGGTAAAAATAGCGATTAGTGATGCTGGGAAGTAGAGAGAGAGCAGAGAGAGGCTTTAGTGTAGGAAGGTGAGGGGCATATGACTCAAGAAATGAGACATGCACAGGCCCAGCGGTTGGCATGGACGGTCACCTTCAGAACACACTGAAATGCCTGGACCCTAGTCACTATGCCTAGTATCTTGCTTTCATTTTGGTGGAAGTCCTTTGTTGGCAGGTCCTACCCTATTGCTCAAGATTTTCTCATAGTTTCATAATAAGATAACTTATTTGCAAAACATCAGAAGACTTTAAGCAGACTGAGTACCTCTCCTCTCCACCTGACGGTTCTGGTGCTTCATTCTCTATGCACAGGTAACTAACCTAGCCGACCAGGTGTGTGGTCCTGGGAAGTGAGGAAGATTCCTTTGGGCAGAGGTCAGAAGCAGAAAGGAGCATGAATGTCATCACAAATTACAGAAGGATACTTCTCCTATGTCTTCCTACACCAAACTGTACATGAAATATACTGCTGTCATGATTATCTGGACAATGGTCACGTTTCATACATCCAGGTTATAAATGATGGTTCTGAAAAGTAAAACAAATAGTTGACGCAGTGTCTTGGAGGTGACAGTCAGATAAAACCAAAACATTGCTGGCCAAATACTCAAACAATACGTATTGATGGTGGTTGTGGTGGTAGTGCTTTGTTTACTGGATTTTCTTTTTTTTTTACTATTACTTGTCTCTGTGACATTGAAAAAGCAATAATCTGAATTAAAATATTTTATCATATGTTTGACACTACGAAGAAAAAAAAACCAAATCAATGGTCTTGTTATCATATTGCTATACTTGGGGCGAAGATCAGAGAGGAATAACTAAATGTTTCCAATCAGCAGAATAGTTACATGTGCAATGAAGAAAACATGAAGGAAAAACCCAGTGGAAATCATGCACTCGGCTGAGATTCATTCTGCACCGTTTTCTGTCTTCCCCACGTCTACGGCATCTCATCTCAGAAAGGAGAAAAAAAACCTTTGGATCCTGATGGGTTTTTTTCCCCCTCTCTCCTGATTCTTTCCAATAATNAACTACTCCACAACATTTTAGAATGTAAAAAAATAATAATAATAAATAAATAAATAAACTTCAAAAAATCGTCAGCTGACTGCAGAAAGGGCCCACTGCAAAGGGCCCACATGGTTTCCCCATGTGCATTCTCCCCATTTGATGGATGTATTTTGGTAAAGAGCTAGGAAATGTAGCCATTAACACCATAGCATGAGGTAGGAACTAAACTTTTATGACGTGATTGTCAGGCACAGCAGTTTATATTTTTAACCAACACTCACTCCAGCAGTAGAATATATGAGATGAGTAATGTACACAGATACGAGTTTCTGAAACTAACAATTTAATAATTCATCGCACAAATACTTAATGATGGCAC
>NW_007728780.1:15367-20978 GCF_000696425.1 Galeopterus variegatus | reverse complement strand
CTTGTTATCATATTGCTATACTTGGGGCGAAGATCAGAGAGGAATAACTAAATGTTTCCAATCAGCAGAATAGTTACATGTGCAATGAAGAAAACATGAAGGAAAAACCCAGTGGAAATCATGCACTCGGCTGAGATTCATTCTGCACCGTTTTCTGTCTTCCCCACGTCTAAAGCATCTCATCTCAGAAAGGAGAAAAAAACCTTTGGATCCTGATGGGTTTTTTTCCCCCTCTCTCCTGATTCTTTCCAATAATTAGCAATGACTCCTATAATACTTTATGCAAACCTCATGTCTGTCTCTCCCAATAGATCATGCACACGGTCTTATTATCTTAATTTTCTCTTCATATCCAATTCATTTCTATTACCAGCCCATGTTCACTGAGGTTTCTTATACAACACAATGACAGGGCGAGAACTCAGTTGTTTACTGAGGGAGGGCCAGGCAAGCAACATATATCAATGACGGCCAGGTGTAAGAAGATGGGAGTCAGGTGACTGTCCCTCTGCAGAGCCCTTGACCCATCTAAACAGGGCAGAGCTGGCAGACTGTTGCCAAGGGCTGGAACTTTACCTCGTCTTTCAATTTTTCTGCAGAAGCCCAGACATCTGAATAGTCACAAAATTTGCCTCATTTTAAAAATGCCGTACAAGCCAAACAAAATACATCCAGATTCTGCCCATGGGCCACCAGTTTGCAAGTGGCATGTGCTCATATGTACTTAGGATCAATAAATTCTCATACTGAGGCAACTCAGTAATCCGAACATAGGGAAGTGTTCTCAGAGTTGCCCAACAAGTCTGGTATAATCTGAACATCATTAGACAGCATCTGCTTCAAATGGCCATGACCATAACGACAGAACAGACTGTGCCATCAAATTGGTCAAATCTCCACCTGATTCCATTCAAATGCACAGCTGGGGGGGCCTGGGGCCCCCAATACCCACAACCAACCCAGTGATGACCACCAGCAGAAAGACCCTGGGTTCCCAAACTGGGATGGCAGGAGGCCGAGGGCTTCAGCCACACCCCTCCTGACATCTGCACCCAGCCCAGCAACAACTGAGCCACCGCTGGAACCCACAGGCCTCAACCACGAACCCTTCCTTCCTCCATCTCCCACCCTATTTCCTTCCTCCTTTCCCTGTTCCTCTCCCCTCCAACTACTCCACAACATTTTAGAATGTAAAAAAATAATAATAATAAATAAATAAATAAACTTGAAAAAATCTTCAGCTGACTGCAGAAAGGGCCCACTGCAAAGGGCCCACATGGTTTCCCCATGTGCATTCTCCCCATTTGATGGACGTATTTTGGTAAAGAGCTAGGAAATGTAGCCATTAACACCATAGCATGAGGTAGGAACTAAACTTTTATGACGTCATTGTCAGGCACAGCAGTTTATATTTTTAACCAACACTCACTCCAGCAGTAGCATATATGAGATGAGTAATGTACACAGATACGAGTTTCTGAAACTAACAATTTAATAATCCATCGCACAAATACTTAATGATGGCACACCATGCATCAGACTCCATGCCAGGGGTCGAGCACACAATGTTAAAAAGACAGACCTGGTCCCAGCCCTCAAAGGTATATGCCTGAGAGCAGTATTCTTAAGGTTCAACCTCCAGTCCAGAAGCATAAGCATCATACACTGAGAAACTGCTAGAAATGCCAATTCTTCAGCCCCACCTCAGAACCTCAGAACCTGAATCTGAAACTCTGGGGGTGGGGCCCCATAATTTGTTTTCACAAGCCCTCCATGGGATTCTGACGTGACTTCCTGTCTGTAAAGCACCCTCCCAGAGGACAGCTGGGGGGGGGGGAATGAAATAAAAAAGGAAGTATGCTTATGCAAACAACAAAATTTTATTCTCTCGATGTTCCAGAGTCCAGGAGCCAGAAATCAAGGTGTCAGCAGGGCAATGCTCCCTCCAAAGGCTCTAGGGGAGAAACTTCTTTGCCTATTCCAGTTCCTGGTGGCTCCTGGCATTCCTTGGCTATGGCAACAAAGTCTCATCTCTGCTTCCTTTTTCACTTGTTTTTCTTTATGGGTCTCTGTGTCCTTAACTCTTTTCGTGAGGATACCAGTCACTGGATTTGAGAACCACCCTAAATGTGGAATGATTTCATCTCCAGACCTTTAAGTAATTACATCTGCAAAGACCCTATTTCCACATAAGGTCATATATGTAAGTTTCAGGTGGACGTTTAATTTTGGGAGGACACTATTCCCCCCGCTACAGAATGTAAATTTAAAAATCATCCATTGGGTAAACATCATGAAGGAAACAAGAATCCAAAATGAAGAATAAAAATGGGAGACTTATTTACACATAGTGGCCAGAAAAGCCTCTCTTGATAGGTGACATGTGAACTTAGGAACTGACAGATGAGAAGGAATAATCCCTAAAGAACAAAAGTAAGAACAAGGGGTTGAGAGGGGGAAACACTGCAGGGAGAAGCTGCACGTAGCAATGACCCTGCACAGGAAAAAGGGTCAGCATGGCTGAAAAACTGAAAAAAAGGCTCTTGTGGTGGGAGCTTAGTGAATGCGAAGAGAATGGAACAGGATGAGAGTCAATCAGCTACTCTAGCTCTCAGGTCCAGACATGGCAGGATACGAAATGGTAACCCTGCCTTCCAAGAGCCCTGAGACTGACAACAGGGAAAAGACGATTACTTTAGAAGGTCTCGAGGCAGTTACCCCTGCAGCTGACAGACTAGGATGGGCAGAACCAGAGATTTTGGGGTGCAAAAACTTCCTAGACAGTGACTTTGGCTATAGTTATTTGCAGCTGGAGCTGTCGTAAATAAATAGATCAGAAGCCTGGTAAGTTTTTGAAAGGTTGTATTGCCAAACAAACCACCCTCCCAGGGCGCAAAAGTCTGCCAATGTTCAGACTCCAAAAGAACCCAGGGCCCCAAAACTTACACCAACTGAGGATCCCCAAGAACAGTCTGCAATGTCCTCCCTTAGCTAAGGTCATGGGTAACACACTAAGAACAATCTTTCAAAGGGTTGAGGCAGAGAGTTCAAAGACAGTGAACAATAAAAGTCCTTCCAAAGGGCAGAACCAGGGCCCATGGATAAACTCCACAAGAAAAATACTCTACTGCCAGGGAAGAGAATCTTTGCTATTCCTAATCGGTAAAATTGGATAACTGTGATGGAATGCTGCATGGTCTGTGTTTCTCCTCTAGACGAAAAGTTTTTACTATAGTTTCTTGTGGTGTTGTTGCATTGAACATGGGGTGAAATGTGGACAGATGATTTGGCTTTTAGTTTAGTGGTCACCAAAATAAGAAAAAACAATACACAGACCTGGGGGAGAAGATGTGAATGACCCAGATAGCTCGGACTTTGGTTTGGATTCAGTAACTAGTTGAAACTTTGAACCTGCCTCCTTTTGGGAGGGGGTGGGTGTGTTAAATGTGTGGTGTGTACACACATAAATATCTGGGTGGCCGGGGCAGAATGAAGCAAAGGTTGTTGATTTCCTCCAGTATCCATTCTCCCCAATTTTCAATGTAATAAAGTCACCAACTTTTGACTGAGCATATGCCACCAGTTATAAAGCCCACATCTTCCAGTCATCTTTGAGGTTAGGTGGGACCATGTGACAAAGATCTGGCTGATGGGATATACATGAATGTGCTGTGTGACATCATCCATTAGCCTTTCATAGGGGAAACTGTACTCTTTGATCCTCCTTCTGAATCGTTCCTCTCTCGGTCCTGCTATTTATCATCCGAACGTTACACTCGAGGGAGATGTGATCACAGATGCTTGAAGGAGCCTGGGCAACTGAAAACATCTTAGAGCACAGACTGTTGACTTGGAGTTTCTATTATTTGCAGATGACCTTATTCCAACCAATATAAACTCTTGACCATTATAAGGAGTTTAGATTTTATTCTTAATGCACTAGCAACCCATGAGAAGGGTTTCAAGCACTGATTACAACAGGATCTGCTGCGTATGACATTCCTAACTCAAATTTTTGCAATAAGAGGGAGCCAAGGAATTTGCTTGGAACAACAATTTGGTTCCTGAAAGGAAAGCACAGACCTTCCATTGGAGATTTTTTCCTTTGAGATTATTAGAACATCTTGGTATCTTAAAAACAGCTACCAAACAATTTCTTTATAATAAATCATATGAGATAAATACCATTATCCTAATTTTTCGGATGCCTAAACTGAGACCCAGAGGTTTTCTATCACTTGCAAAGGCACTCATTCCTAAGGTGACAGTCTAGGATTTGAGTGACATCTGTGAACTCCACGCCTGGCCTCTCCTCCAGCTCGCAGAGTTTCTGCACTTGGGTTGTCTGCATCTTCCTTCCTTTTATGTACAAATAACCTTACTCAGGTCATGGGGTGGTTATAAGTATCAAATATCATAATGCNGTGCAGTAAAAACATCCAGTTGTGAGGCACACATTCCATCCTTCCGGGACATACTCAACCACAACGCCTACGCAGACTTTAACCTGGAACAAGGATGGGTGAGAAAACACTATTCACTCTTCTGAGTCAGATTTAACCAAACACCCACAATCTGCAGAGAACCTGACCAAGCAAAGATACAAATTATTCCCACATGCATTGGCTTCCTATGTTCAACAGGAGTGACAGGTCTCGCTATACACCTGCAGGTTTGCTGGAGCGAAACCAAGGAAAAATAGGAGCAAGAACTCTTTTTTGTGAATAGGTTGAGGACTTTCCCAACATTTTTTTTTTGATGTTGAAGACAAAACTCAATTTTCACCTTGGGGCCTTGCTTGAGGTACTATGTTGAGAAAACTGGAAATCAGGCACAGCAATGCTCCACCACTTTAGTTACACTCCATGAAAGCAGCATCTGTGTGTTACATCCAGAATCAGAAAGCAAGAAACTTTAGGACAAGAAATCTTTACTCTGCCCCAAGAGTGACTTTTGTCAAAGGTCAATGCTTCTGTTTCCAGTACCAGGTAGGAAATTGATTTGTTCAGACCCATGGAATTATAATGAGGCATGAACACTGATGAGAACTCAATTGTACAGTGCACCCAGAGGACACTTTTGTTTTCAGGATCTCATCTCAACCATTCTATTTGCCAGGCACTGGGCTATGAACTTTCTATGAAGTATTTTAACGAATTCTTAAAACTCTTAGGAGGAATTATCATCCCCATCTTATACATCAGGAAACAGCCAGGGGATCAAAGTCAGGATACACCATAACACTGAGCTATTTTCAAAAACTTTGCAACAAGGCAGTTACACTAGCCAACCTCTTCCTTCCCCCCACACCTTCATAGTCAGCAGGAAGAGTGCTCCTACAAAGGGATGGTTCTGTGAGCCTTGGTGAACACCACAGGGTAAACTATGGAGCACTTGTTAGTGTATTTGAAAGGGAAAATGTCTCCCACGTGTTTCTAGACTCCATTCATAGAAAATTTCAGAAGGGAGATACCTGAGAAAAAAGAAGACATTATTGTCTCCTGTTGTACATTAGCAACATGTACGATTCTCCAGTATTTTTATATTATAACTAAAAGCAAAATACAGAAGACACCAGTGGGAGATTAGTTGCTACAGGGTCGCCACTTAA
>NW_007728780.1:2018-14978 GCF_000696425.1 Galeopterus variegatus | reverse complement strand
ACTAAAAGCAAAATACAGAAGACACCAGTGGGAGATTAGTTGCTACAGGGTCGCCACTTAAAACATCATGAGTTTGGACGGGACTTTGGTTATCTGGGTGTCAACTTCTTCTCCCACTGCTCCACGCGTAGCCTCTTGGGACTCCATATGTATGGAAGAGCTCAACTCCTGCAGAGGAAAAAACAGGCTTTGGGGCAAAGCTTATGAGTTTCACAGACCTCAACGTGCTCGGAGACAAGAACGGAAGGGAAGTCAATTCCTTGATACTCCATGAAAGTATCATCTATGGAAACAGGGACAACTAGGAAGGAAGAAAAGGGTAGGGGAGATCCTGAGGTTCAATTTAGTTGCATACGTTTGAGATGTGCACTGGTAATAAGCTGGAGATATGAAATAGTCAGGAGTCCAGGAGACAGATGAGGGTTAGAGATACAAATTTTGGAGTCATCAGCAATAGATGCATTTAAAGCCAAGAAAATAGCTGTGATCACTTAGGGAGAATCTAAGCATAAAGAAAGCACGGGGGCCCAAGACCAAACCCTGGGACTTCAGCATCTAGAGGTTAGAACGTAAGTCATGAGCAAGGGCCAAGGAAGTAGGAGACCAAAAGAGTAAAAGAACGTAGAAGCCAAGAAAAGAGAGTGTTTCAAGGAGAATGTGGTCAACAGAATATAATGCGGTGGAGATGCTGCATACAGTTTCAAACTCCTCCAAATTTATCAGTGTCTTTTGTTTTGATTTAGTTTCTGAAGACTACATATAAGGTCTTACTGATAAGATAGCAGGATCCAGTTAAATTTTAATTATTCACTCCACATGTTTGGAATTAGAGAAATAAACCTGTTATCAATCACCATTTCCATTTATAATTTGTGCATCAGTTCCAGATCCTGTTGTGGATTGATATGCTGGCAAACTGTGCATTCGCCAGGTAGGATACTATGGCTTCCCACCGTGGTCTTCACTGGCTGCATTTCTACTGAACTGTAAGCTTTGCGAGGGTGGGAATATGCCTGATATGTTCACAGATTCAGTCCAAAAATCTAACAGATGTTTAGTCTCCAGCAGATTTTCAAAAACTTTGGTTGATGGAGTGATTTGGCCACTAATCAATCAATGTTACAAGTCACCCCAGTGCCCTATCAGGGCAAGAAACGGAGATTAGCACTCCCTGGACATACTAGAAAGAGCCAGCCAAAAACTAAGTGAAGCCTCACTGGCAGGTACAGAACATCTCCACTAAACCACATCTCACTCAAAGGCTTCTCACTATTCACAGTATTTACTGCTTATTAAATGCCCACAAGCACAGGATTTTTGCTACACGGATTCAGATGCACAACATATGACCTACAGTTTGCCTCAACATGGTAACTATGGAAGGAAAGTGTAATGATACACAGTCAATCTAAGCAAGCATATTAGGTCAATTCTCCACCAAATTCCATAAAAATACGACATCACAGCCTGTTGGTTCCCAAGAAGTAATTCGCCAAGAGTTTCCATTAATATGGTGTGTTCTTATTACAACTCAGTTTTAGTGATAAGGCACTTGGCAAATATACATAAAAACTCACACGAGGCACAGAGAAATATAAGACACACTTCTTCCTCTTACGGAGTCCTAAAACCTAGGTGGATAGATGCTTTTCATAACATAAAAAGTTAAATAACAATCAAACACTGAAATGAGAAAATAAAATGTTATGAGGTCCTATATAATTAGGCATCAGTGTAGTTCAGTTTTAAGGTGGATACAAATCTTTAATAGAATCTTTGGTAAACACAGTAAGTAAAAGATAAACAGAGTAACATGAAGTGTGTGTGTGTGTGTGTGTGTGTGTGTGCGTGCGTGTGTGTGTTCTCCCTTAAAATAAAATGTATCAGTGAGCAAGACACCAAAAGTACAAGTAACAAAAGAAAAAATAAAATGGGATTATATCCAACTAAAAAGCTTCTGCCCAGCAAAGGAAACAACAGAGTAAAAAGACAACCTACTAAATGGGAGAAAATATTTGCAAACTATGCATTCGACAAGGGATTAACATCCAGATTATAGATACAAGGAACTCAAACAACTTCACAGTAAAATAAATAATAATAATAAACCAATTTAAAAATGGGCAAAGGAGCTGAATAGATATTATTTAAAGGAGGACATGCTAATGGTCAAGTACATGAAAAAATGTTCAACATCACTAATAATCAGGGAAATGCAAATCAAAAATCAAAACCACATTGAGATACCATCTCACCCCAGCTGTTATCAAGATAGAGTAACAGATGCTGGCGAGGATGTGGAGGAAAGGGAACCTTTCTACACTGTTGGTGGGACTGTAAATTAGTACATTAGCCATTATAGAAAACAGTATGGAGGTTTCTCAGTCAACTACAGATGGAACCACCATACGATCCAACAATCTCACTGCTGGGTATACATCCAAAGGAATGGAAATCATCATGTTGAAGGGACACCTGCACTCCCATGTTTATTGCAGCTCTATTTACAATAGCCAAGTTATGGAACTAACCTAAATGTCCATCGGTGAATGACTGGATAAGGAAAATGTGATATATGTACACAATGGAATACTATTCAGCCATAAAAAAGAATGACACCCTACCATTCACAGCAACATGGGCGAGCATGGAGAAAATGATGTTCAGTGAAATAAGGCAGCCAAAGAAAGAGAAATACCACACGTCCTCACTCGTAAGTGGGAGCTGAAAGGAAGAAAGGCCATAATAAAACATTGAACTTTCCAAAGGACAGAACAGACCTATAGTTAGTAGAGGTGGGAAAGGGGGAGTGGGAGGAGGAATGGGAGTATTTGGGTAAAGGACACAAAAAGTAACTACAATTTGCAATGAGGAACATGCTAATAACATTGATTTGATCATCACATACTGTACACAAATACCGATAGTCAACTCTGTACTCCATAAATAAGTATAAATAAAATAAAGTAAAAACTATCAGTTGTAGAGCACTGTATGTGGAAAACCCATCCTGACACACACCTGCTTCTTGTTGTGGGGCAACCACAAGGTCATGCAATGCTGAGAAACAGGTCTCTAGAGAACAGCTTGCATGTGGGGCAATGTTTCCAAGCAGAGAATAAGATTTCTATCCGGTACTTGCCCTTCTATGACAGCAACACCTCCTTTGATGCCCAGAATGTCATTGTAGACACAGCACTAGATGAGGAGACAAAGGGCTTGGGTTCCTGCCTCTGCTGCAAACTTGATGTGTGTCTTTTCCACGATCATCATTCTAAAGGGGTAGCATGGGGTGGGAGTCGTGAGCTCTCTAGCTCTACCGTCAGACACACCTCCCTGCACCATTTTTCACTTCATCTATCAACTAGGAAGAATAGTACCTCTGGAAATTTAAATGCATATTATTAAGTGAAAGAAGCCCATCTGAAAAGGATACCTACTGTATGAGTCTAACTATACAACATTTTGGAAAAGGCAAAACTTGGAGACAATAAAAAGAGCCGAGGTTGGTGGGGGAGGAATGAATGAATGCACATAGCTCAGAGGATGTTTAGAGCAGTGAAACTACTTTGTATGATACTGTAACGGTAGATACATGTTGTTATAAATCTGTCCAAACCCATAGACTTCACAACACCAAGAGTGTACCCTAATGTAAATGGACCTTGGGTAATAATACAACTATATAGTTTCATTAATTGAAAAAAATGCACCACTCTGGTGGGGGATGTTGATAACGGGGGAGGTTATGCATGTGTAGGAGCAGAGGGTAAATGGGAAATCTTTATACCTTCTGCTCAATTTTTCTGTGAACCTAAAATTGCTCTAAAAAACAAAGTCTATTCAAAACAAGCAAAAATGAATAGTACCTCTGCCATAGAGTAGTAAGAATTAAATGAAAGAAAACATGTAAGGACCTTAGCACAGAATCTACCAATAGTCGATGTTGAATTAAGGCCAGCTATTAACCTTGTTTCTTAGCCTACAGCAGATCAGAAGCTACTGACTGAAAGGAAAAGTGAGAGCTGCTAGAAGTCATAGTGACAGTGACAAGATGTTGCAGAAAAACACAGAAGCATAACCAGAAGGAAGCATAAGAATTCAGAAAGTTCTGAGACCACATAGCAGGGAAGCAAAAAGTGCCCTGCTCGTATATTTTAACAGAACAGGAAGCATTAGCAGTAGTATCAAACCAGTAGTATCGTGATGTAGAAAATACAGGTGCAATAGCCTAAGAGAGGCTGGCTGGAATTTCTTGCCCTCCTGTGGCCCCATCCTAATTTTGGGACTTGACTAAGTCACTTTATTTCCCTGAACTGGGAACCCGCCATCAGCACCTGCAGTTGGCTCAGTTCAGCTACTGTCTGCTCCATCTCAGCAGACAGAGTTAGAACCTTTATGGCCTGGCCCATCCTGCTGTAAATAAATAGATGCCACAGAAATCCACAGAACAATAATCATACTCCATTTGTCCCAGCTGTAATGATCAGTCTCCTAAATAGACGCCACAGAAATCCACAGAACAATAATCATACTCCATTTGTCCCAGCTGTAATGATCAGTCTCCTCAACTCTAAAAATGGAGACACTATGCACTTCAGGCAGTTGAGAGAAATGAATGAAGTAAAAGCACACAAAGCACTTAAGACACGCAACTCCCAGACCCACCAATGCTTTCTAGAGGATCGCTCATACTCTCAGGTGTCAGCAGAGCTACACTTGCTGCTATTCTGACCTAGCTACTGTATCTTTGTGTTGAAAAAACTGAATTTCCATCTCATTCCTGAGCCTTAGTTTTTCCAGGTCTTATGAATGGGCTTTTTCCTAATCTAGCACCTCACACACGTAGGTTTTCATGAATGTCTTTTGAAAGAAGGAAAGGATAAACGCATGCATATCACATGGGTAACACTCTTGTAGCTCAGGGTCCTGCCATGTGTTTGCTAGTCNCTGTAATGATCAGTCTCCTCAACTCTAAAAATGGAGACACTATGCACTTCAGGCAGTTGAGAAATGAATGAAGTAAAAGCACACAAAGCACTTAGCACATGCAACTCCCAGACCCACCAATGCTCATGTGGGTATGAATGCTTTCTAGAGGATGGCTCATACTCTCAGGTGTCAGCAGAGCTACACTTGCTGCTGTTCTGACCTAGCTACTGTATCTCTGTGTTGAAAAAACTGAATTTCCATCTCATTCCTGAGCCTTAGTTTTTCCAGGTTTTATGAATGGGCTTTTTCCTAATCTAGCACCTCACACACGTAGGTTTTCATGAATGTCTTTTGAAAGAAGGAAAGGATAAATGCATGCATATCACATGGGTAACACTCTTGTAGCTCAGGGTCCTGCCATGTGTTTGCTAGTCCCTTACCTAGAGCCTGAACTGAGTCTAGTGGCTGGGTCCTTCTCCTCCTCAGAGATCACCCAAATACCACTTTCTTTCCTCCTTGGACATACAAGAAGACCTTGTCCCTCCTTCTCAGTCCTTATAAACTTTATTCATGTGCTTAGATACCCTATTACATTATTTCTTCCAGAAACTTCTTTTACTAATTGTTTCCCTGCCTCAGTGATTGCAGTATGATTTGGGGGTGTGTCTATCTGTGGCACTCGATTCCTTCTATTAGTACTTGCAAAATGCTCAGCTCAGACACAGCATGCTCCATGTCAGCAGACAGGACTAGGACCTTTCCGGCCTGGCTTATCCTGTTGCAAATAACTAAATAGGCTTCAGAAATACCCAAAGAACAATAAATCATGCTCCATTTATCACAGCTGTGATGACCCCTGGAATTCAGAAGTCTAGATATGTCTGGTAGATAGGTGGGGTCAGGCCTGCATGGAGTCTATCTACGGATAGTATTGAAAAGTCTCCTAGGAGGGCTGGGAATCACTCTCAAGGAAGGAGTCAAGCTGATCCAAGTACAAAGTTAAACTGTAGAGAAGAGGAATGATTCTATGAGTTTAAATCTGTCCTCCACTCTATTAATATATATGCCCATCTGAATTCTACTAAGAGAACAGGCGAAAGAAGCTATAGATAGAAAAACACTGGAAACTGGAAAACACTGGAGGACCACATGGGGACCATGTGGGAAAGGAAACACTAATGAAAGAGGAGCATTCTCTCTACTTCTGCATGGCGTTGGCCCATAAAGGACATCAATAAACCTGGCTTCCCTTAGGTATCTTTAGACCAATGTATAGTGGTGGCATTATTGTCAGGAAAGAGACAGCAGCAGCTAACACAAGTGATGGTAGCATGCTGCAGAAGCAGACAGACAGAACAGAAGATTGTGAGAATCAAGAACCACCCTCAAAGAGCAGCTCACCTATCGATCCTGGAAGCAGGTTGAGACACCTCCATGCAACTTTGCATCAGTCAGCAGAGAAAGGGAAAAGCAAGGAAATAATGAATATCACTTAGCAGATGACTGAACTATTTGTGCACTCAAAGATAAACAACCTTGTTAATTAATCAGCCAAAAAAAAATGTATTGAGTGAAGTATTCTGCTGGGGTTCATGACTCCACAATTATTAAGTGAAGTCAAGAGCCAAGGAAAACATAAATTACCTAGCCACTTTGTTGAAAATAGCGGAAAAAATATATTCATCTATTCATTTAAAAATACCCCCTAAGGGCCTAACCACATATCAGGTTGCTATGACAAGCAATGTGGAAACAGACAATTAAGTTATTCCTGGAAGGCATCTCATTGATATTCAAACATAATACAGTTTCAGGTGCCATGATATAGACAAGAATGAAGACATTAGAAAGGTCAGATTAATCTACTGAGGAAGGGCCGGCCTGGTGGTGCACTGGATAATGCGCCGCTTGGGAGTGTGGCAGCGCTCCCGCCGAGGGTTCGGATCCCATGTGGAGACCGGTTCCCGCTCACTGGCTGAGCGCGGAGTGGGCGCAGCACCGAGGGTTGCGATCCCGTTGCCGGTCCCCGGTACGGGCGCAACACTGAGGGTTGCGATCCCGTTACTGGTCAGTAAAAAAGACAAAAAGGAAAAAAAAATCTACTGAGGAAAAACCAGTTCATAAAAGTTTGACTGAGAAAGTGATCTTTGGGTTGGACATTCCCAAGCAGAATGAAGGTGAAAGAAAATTTGTGGAGGTGCATTTTTGAAGGTGGTTAGATTCTAAAGTAAGTACATAAGAAAAAAATCAGGAGGAGTTAAATTTATCCTTGTATATTTCTTAAATCACCCATGAAGTACATATGGATTTGTGAGTAAAATCCTGTAGGATTTTTAACTGTAAGGTTAGAGAACCACTAAACTAAAAGGTAGACTGAAAGAAACTGTGTACATGGTCTGTGCATGAAGAGTATTCTACTTTTCAGATAACTTCTTAAAGAGGAATAAGCAGAGATTTCTATTGTTTCTACTTGTCTGCAGGAGTTACTCTGTTTTATGTTAATATGAAATCTCTATGACCACCTAACAACAGAGGTTCAAAATTCATGAAGACTTACAAAACTGAAAAGAGAAAGAGAAAAATCCACAATGTCAGCCGGAGACTGCAACACCTCTCTTTGTAATCAATAGAACAGACAGAAAATATGAGTTCAAAAAGTTCATGGAAAGATTCCTATTATTTTTCAATTCTATTTTTCCATAAACTTTTTGAAGTACCCTAATAATTAAGGATATAGAAGACCTGAACAACAGTACCAATCAACTTGACCTATCTGATATTTATAGAACATTCCACCCAAGGATAGCAGATTACACATTCTTTTCAAATACATTTGGAGCATGTACCAAACTAGACAATATTCTGAGCCATAAACAAACCTTAACAAATAATGAAAATTAAAATAATATAAATTGTTTTCTGACCATATAAGATTAAACTAACTCAATAACAGAAAGATAACTGGAAAACCCCCAAATATTCTGAAATTTAAAAACATGCTTCCCGGGCCGGCCCGGTGGCGCACTGCTACAGTGCGCCGCTTGGGAGTGCGGCGGCGCTCCCACCGAGGGTTCGGATCCCACATACAGACTGGTTCCCGCTCACTGGCTGAGCGAGGTGAGGGCGCGGCACCGAGGGTTGCGATCCCGTTGCCGGTCCCAGTCTGGTACGGGCGCGACACTGACGGTTGCAATCCATTGCCGGACACGAAAAAGACAAAAAGGGAAAAAAAAAAAAAAAGCATGCTTCCCTATAACCATGAGCCAAAGAAGAAGTCACAAGGAAAATTAGAAAATATTTTGAAATAAATGAAAATGAAAACACAACATATCAAAAACATTGTGGTATGTATGCAGGACACTGCTTAGAGGAAAATGAATAGCACTGAACACCTAAATTTTAAAACAAATACCTGTGTCCATCTCAAGAAACTAGGGAGTGAAAACTGAACTAAACTCAAAACAAACAGAAGGAAATAACCAAGTTAAGGTAATTAAAGAAATTGAAAGCAAAAAAAAAAAAAAAGGAAAAATCAAAATCTGGGTCTTAGAAACAAAGAAACAAACAAACAAAAAAAACATCACTATGAAGTGGCTAAATTCTTTGTCCTCCCCTTGTTTTAATCCTTGTTTAATTTTACTGCTAAAATATGTTTACTTGTAAGAAACAGCTAAAGTTAAAGGTTAACAGCATTGAAAGCTAAAATGCATTTCTTTTTTTTTTTTTCCTTTTTGTCTTTTTTTTTTTACTGACCGGTAATGGGATCGCACCCCTCGGTGTTGCGCCCGCACCGCGCTCAGCCAGTGAGCGGGAACTGGTCTCCACATGGGATCCGAACCCTCGGCGGGAGAACCGCCATGCTCCCAAGTGGTGCACTCTCCAGTGTGCCACTGGGCCGGCCCTAAAATGCATTTCTGAGCTCTGTGAATTTGCAGTTTGCCAACTTGTCAACTTGTCAGCTCTTTCTTGCGGAGGTGAGAGACTGGCTTGCTCTCCAGCTCACGTTGCAGAAAGCCCCCTAACTGCATCCCTTGTCTCCGTGACCTAGTTTTGCCCACCTGGTGAAGCCCTCTACCCAAGGCCCCTTACTCACCTTTAACCACCTGGTGAATACCCCAGTTTAGGTAACTCTGCCTGGATACAGACAGAGAGCCAATAGAAAAGCTTGCATGCTTGCTCAAGAAAGGTATATTACCTCAATTCTCCCTGCATTCCAGGCTCAGGTTTTTGGAACAGTAGTTCCCAAGACTGCTGGCATAATAAATCATCTGACTTCTCCATTTCTCAGAGTGTCTGCGTTTCCTTTGGCGACTTCTACCCTAACAACTACAGACTCTACAAATATTGAAAGAATAATAAAGATTATCACCATAAATAAGGATAGAAGTGGTCCCCAACTAGACCACTCCTACTCACTCAAAAAAAATTTATGCTCCCTCAAAATCCTGTTCACGAAAGTTTATAGAGGCTTAATTCATAATTTCAAAAATCTGGAAGCAACCCAAATATCCTTCGTCTGCTGAATATATAAACAAACAGTGGTACATCCATAAAATGAAATGCCACTCAGCAATAAAAATGGACAGCATTAGCTTATGACTGTGACAATGGACTCCATGCTGGACAAGACAGAAATGCAAACAGATGATAGATCGTGTGGCCTTTTGCTTCAACCCTTTACTTGCCAAGTCTCATGATTGACTCATATTATCCTCATAGAAACTTAAGCTCCTTTAATATCAAATCCCAGACTTCTCCAGAATGCTGAAGGAGAACAGATTACCTAGTTGAGAGATGAGAAAACTGTAACAAATAAAGTTGGTTTCTTAAATATGGAAAAAGGTTATAATACAGAGGAAAGAACCCAGTACAAACTTCTGTGGTTATTACTTTTTTTAATAAAGGGGGTTAAAAATTGGAAGGGTAGATGTTGTGAAGGAGTGAAGGGAAAAATAAAAATAAGTAGGAGAGTTTGTAGTGTTACATAAAATCTCAATTTAGGTTCACGCTCTGGTATCAAGTATTAGAGCTATTTGCCAAGGCCTACATCCTGAAGATTTTCTCCTCGTTTTTCAGTTTTCCAGTTTTGCACTTATACTTAAGTCCATGATCCATTCTAAGTTAATATATTGGAGGTTTGTATAAGGTATGAAACTTAAGCAGAGGCTCATTTATTTTGGCCTGTGGGCATCCAATTGTTACAGCACCATTCGGTGAAAGGCTATCTTTCCTCCATTGAATTGCTTTTGAACTTTTGTCATAAATCAATTGGTCATATTTGTATGGGTATATTTCTGGATTATCTATTCTGTTTCATTGATCTACGTGTCTGTCCCACTGCTAATCTTGTGCTGTAGTGATCTAATAAATCATATAAATAGGTAGACTAATACTTCACACTTTATTCTTCTTTTAAAAATTGTTTTAGGGCCAGCCCTGTGGCTCACTCGGGAGAGTGCGGTGCTGATAACACCAAGGCCAGGGGATCAGATCCCACATAGGGATGGCCGGTTGTTCTTCTTTTAAAAATTGTTTTAGGGCCAGCCCTGTGGCTCACTCGGGAGAGTGCGGTGCTGTGGCTCACTCGGGAGAGTGCGGTGCTGATAACACCAAGGCCAGGGGATCAGATCCCACATAGGGATGGCCGGTTGGCTCATTGGGTGAGCGTGGTGCTGACAACACCAAGTCAAGGGTTAAGATCCCCTTACTGGTCATCTTTTTAAAAAAAATAATAAATAAAAAATAAAAATAAAAAAATAAAAATTGTTTTAGCTATTCTACTTTATTTGAATTTCCATAAAAAATTTTAGAATAATCTTCTCAATATCAAAAAATCTTGCTGAGATTTTGATAAGAATTGTATTGAATATGTACATTTTGTTAGGTTGGTTTTCTGTACAGTTTGAAAAATTGTATTTATCTCCATATATTTATATTTTCTATGATTCCTTTGACAAGTATTGTGTATTTTTTAATGTATAAGTTCTGTTCATAATGTTAGATTTAGAACTAAGTATTTACTTTTTAAAATTCTGATCATTGTAAATGGTAGTTTTTAATTTTGATATCCATGTATTCATTGGTATGATAGGTTTTTGTATTTTTACCTTATATCTTGTGACTTTGCTGAACTAATTTATAGGCTCTAAGGATATCTTTGCAGATTCCTTTGAATTTTCTATACAGACAATCATTCCATCTGGAAATAGTGACAGTTTAATTTCTTCTTTCCTGGTATGTATGCCTTTTATTTCCTTTGCTTGTCTTATTGCATTTGCAAGAACTTCCATCATTATGTTAAATAAAAGTGGTAAAAGCAGACATCCTGGACTTGTTTCTTATTGTAGGGGGAAAGCTTTCAGTCTTTAACCATTAAGCATAATGTGATCTGCATTTTTTTTTTTTTTTTTTTGGAGTGCGGGGGGAAAGATGTTCTTCATCAGGTTAAGGAAACTCCCCTACAATATTATAGTTAGGAGAATTTTTTAAATCATAAATCGGTATTAAATTTTGCTAAATGCTTTTTCTGAATCAATTGATATTATCATGTGATATTTTTTTCTTTTCAGCCTGTTAATAAGGTGGAATACATTGATTAATTTTCAAATATTCAACCATACTTGCATTCCTGAAATAAACCCCACTTTGATCATGGTGTATAATTCTGTTTATATATTGCTGAATTCTATTTACTAATATTTTGTTAAGAATATTTTTATCTACATTCATGAGGTATGTTGCTCTGTAGTTTTCTTTATAGTTTTTTCTTCATCTGGTTTTTGTGTTAAGGTAATACCAGCTTCATAAAATGAATTGAGAAGTATTGTTTCCCACTTTATTTTCAAGAAGAGATTGTGTAAAATTGGTGCTTATTCTTTAATTTTTTGGTAGATCTCTCCAATAAAATAATCTAGGCTTAGATTTTTCTTTTGGAGGAGTTTTTAATTATAAATTTAGTAGTTATAGGGCTATTCAAATTATTGATTTCATGTTGAGTTAATTGTGATGGTTTGTTTTTTTTTAGGACTTGGTCTATTTTATCAAAGTTGCCAAATGTATGTGGGTTGAGTTGTTCATACGGGGGAAGGGGTGCCTCATTACCAGCAAGAACAGGGATATACGTCCAGGATCTCTACTTGGCCTTCTCTGACACCACTCTGGTGAGAATGTTTGATCATCTCATTACAAGCCTCACAAGGGGGAAGGTCTAGGTTCCCTACTCAGTTTTGGCTGACATGGGTAGAGGTGGGGCCACAGTTCTTCCTGTGGCATTTGGCTGGAACAGGAAGGTTATTGTCCAAAAGTTTTCCATCTTGCTAGACTTCCCCTTTCCTGGTTATTTAGCCAGACAGAACAAACTTTGTGGGTTTTTTTTCTGTTGGTCTAGTTTCTGTTTGTGTCTGTTCGCATTTCTAGGATGCCAGCTCCTCAGCTCTAAGAACTCACTGCCACATTGTTTCCCAAAGACCCTAGCTAGCATGCTTCTTTTCTCCCCTTCTCGGAGTCTTCTTATGTATGTTTTATGGATAATGTTCAGAATTTTTAGTTGTTTTAAGTGGGATGAAGGGGGTGAGTGGGGAGTCTACTTTAGAAACAGAGGCGGAAGTCATCAATTTTTAGTTTTAAATAAATTGATAGAGGTGAATTTATGGTCCATTAAAAAGTCTAATCAAAACATCAATCTTTACTCCTCATTTCATGCCTGCCCCACTCCCAAGGCAAGTGCAGCAGGACCCAAAAGTAACAGGAGTTCAGGCATATCCCAGGGCTGAATTCAACACCAATCTAGCAACTAGATATATCAAAAAATATCACACATATATAATGACTTTAAAAATATTTTAAGTACCTACTTTTTAGGTACTCTCTTGCTAAACACAGTGGAAAAAATGAGGTACAAAAGCATAATTTCTTTCAGAATACATATAAATCCTGCACCCAAACAACTGTAATATTAAATAGGCAGGTTCTGATGAATTACATAGAATATGTCACATGCAAGGATAGGATTTAAACATGTCATTTAAA
>NW_007728780.1:0-1299 GCF_000696425.1 Galeopterus variegatus | reverse complement strand
CACTGAGGGTTGCGATCCGTTGCCGGACACGGAAAAAAGACAAAAAAAAATAAAAAATAAATAATAAATAAATAAATAAATAAATAAATATAACACAAATGGTTATATTGAGAACCATGAGTTTTTCTTTTCCATGTTTTTTTTTTTGCTCCCAATAGCCAAATCTACCAGCTATAAGATCAAACTGAAGTCAATTCTTAAGCTAATTCTGACTGAAGCTAGAAGTATATCAACTGAGAAATCACTTGACTTCCCTAAGCCCATAATCAGACGACTAAGCCAAGGACTCAACTTCATCTTTTTCCCTCAGAACCTCATTCATTGCTTACTGGACCAAGAATGGTCCTGAGAAACCCTGTGGATCTGAGTCTCAGACTCTCTCTCCCACCCTCCCATATTGGCATATAAACTCGGCTCCTGCCATGTTTGTTCAGGTCTCCTAGGATGACAACTCTTAACATCCTGGATCCTGAGAATTAGCTAATGAGATTTCCAGCCACTGTGTCTCATTCTAGATGGTCTTATCAACCAACTCATCATACTTGAGTTTGTTACCACATATGGATATAGTGTTCAGTTGCTTAACATATGCCCAATAACGATAAATAAAATACATACAGACAAGTGGGACAGAGCTGCTTTCACGATTCTTCTCCAGAAGGACCTAGAGTTCTTATAAAATTTAAGACGATCAGGCTTCATACCAACTGGATACAGGGTCCGGAAACAGGCAGAACACAAACACCGTTCAAAACTTCAGTGTGTGTTAAGACTGAGACTCCTAATACAGAAAGTCAGAGGGAAGAACGTGACTTCCAGGTGTGATCAGAAAAGAAGAATTCTCTCTCTGCCAAAAAATCATAACTTTCTTCTTTCCTTTGAAATAATTCACCATTAATTCTCACTTCAGAAGGTGGATATTTGGCATACAAGTTTTAAAACATGTGATACAGAAGACAGATATGGCATTGCCAGCTATACCCTCTTAGGATTTCCTTTGTCACAATTTAAACTCTTGGTTTTCTACTCTTCTGTAGCAATCTCTGGTCGTGGAAGGACATAAGCTGTGCCTAGACGCACCAGACAGCACATATGTACTGGTCTTTCATTCATTTTACCTACACCAAACCTTAATTTTTTTTTTTTCTTTTTGTCTTTTTTCATGTCCGGCAACAGATCACAACCCTCAGTGCTTCAGTGTCGCGCCCGCACCGGACCGGGACCGGCAACGGGATCGGAACCCTCAGTGTCGCACCTGCACCTCGCTCAGCCAGTGAGCGGGAACCGGTCTGTATGTGG
>NW_007728779.1:280405-280826 GCF_000696425.1 Galeopterus variegatus | reverse complement strand
GCTGAGCGTGGTGCTGCAACACCAAAACCAAGGGTTAAGATCCCCTTACCGGTCATCTTTTTAGAAAAGAAAAAAAAAACTGATTTTGTAGAATAACCTCTATTTAAAAGTTTCATCTTATACTTTTATTAAGAAAAAAATTTTACATTGCTCTATTTTTCTACAATAACTTTTTTAAAAAGTAAATTAGTATTCTCTAATTCGTAACTTTTCTGTGCTCCACTCCCAAATGCCATAACCAAGAGGATTCTGCCAAGGAATCACTTCAAAATAGAAAATTTTAATTACTTTCCTCAGATCTGCCACTAGGTCTGTCTTAGAGACAAGTACGTAGCAAGTAATTTTACCAATGCCCTTGTCAGGGTGTGTACCATTCAGTAGTCCTTTTATAGGTCTAGGTGCCGAAATTGAAAAAAAAAAA
>NW_007728779.1:265265-278355 GCF_000696425.1 Galeopterus variegatus | reverse complement strand
AATAGAAGATTAAAAGGTAGAATTGCTGATAATTTGGTATTTGATAATCTCTTTACTCACTATATAGGCGTTCTCTTGATGCATTCTCTTTTTCTCTAGAAGTATTTCATATTACACTACAGTATTAACACTTATGATGGGCAAGACTAACAAGAGCTGTTACAAAATCTGCCATTTTAAATCTTGAGTCCAAACGTTGATTTGTTCATTTTGACCTCCAGAACAAGCAGGTTGCCAGATATTTTACAAGGGACCAAACAGTTACAGCGTCAGGCTGTTCTTGTTTTAAATGTTTATTTTGAAATAATTGTGGGCAAACAAGAAGTTGCAAAAAATATTAGAGAGAAGTCTCGCACACTCTTCTCCCAACTTTCCGCAATGTAACATCTCACATAATTATTACAGAATATTATCAACATCGGGAGATCAACACACTATCATTAACTATACACACAAGGTTAATCTCAGCTTGCCTGCTGCAACCTTGTGCTTATCTTTTGGGTAACCTGGAGTAAGGGCTAATTTTTGATTAAACCCAAAAGAAATGTACTATAAGGTGATAAATATAGCCCCATGTTAGGGTCTGAAATAGATCATGAACAGCTTGCACCATTTGTCAGCATTTTTTTATGGAAAATTAACAAATTGATATTTTGTACATAGTTGATTTTATGTATTCTTGCTTCTTGCTATCAAGCCTTGTCATGCAACCTACTTAAGTGCAGAAAGGATAGAAGTGAAGAGGACAGAGCACAAAATCCCTGTGAATTTCCAAAGGCCAGAGTTCACTTTTGTTCATTCTCTACAGTAATCACCATTTGATCCAATCTGATCCTGGACCAGTTTCTGTCTGTCTGACTGAGCCAGACATATGAGGCCTCTAACTGAATCCAATCCAGTTAATTATTGGATCCAATCCTATCTTCCAAACCCAGTCTGGATAATTAACTATGTGAGCAGAAGAGTATAAAAAAGCTCTTGGATGAAACTGTGGATCCTCTCAAGTGTGTTTCATTTTTATCTGATGGTTCAAAACCTCAAGATGCCTTGTGTGACTTAGAAAGGACCATGGAAACTGCACCATGGGACCTGTCATATGTTTGCCTATTATTTTTTTTCTCCTTTTCACTGTGTCCCTTGCAATACATAAGTATCCCCTTGAAGTCTCATGAGTCTTTTCAATTACTCAACCCTGTAGAATTTCTGAAGAAGTGTAGGTTTGGCATTATATCTTATAGTTTACCAGTGAAACCATTTGGAGTTGAAGAAGTCTTTGTAGGAAGATTTATCTACTCTGAAGTTAATTTCTTTATTAGATGTGGTACTATTTTTTTTTTTTAATTTCTTGTGGCTTTTTTGGTAATGTGTTTTTCAAAAAATTTTCCAATAAATCTGGATTGTCAAATTTGTTGACATAAAGTTGTTCATCATTTTCTTTTTATAATTTTTTTTTTCTTTTTGTCTTTTTTCGCGTCTGGCAATGGATCGCAACCCTCAGTGTTGCACCCGTACCGGACCGGGACCGGCAATGGGATCGCAACCCTCGGTGCCGCGCCCGCACCTCGCTCAGCCAGTGAGCGGGAACCGGTCTGTATGTGGGAACCAAACCCTCGGCGGGAGCGCCACCGCACTCCCAAGCGGCGCACTGTAGCAGTGCGCCACCGGGCCGGCCCTTCTTTTTATAATTTTAATATCTGTAGAATCTATAACAATGTCTACTCATTTATGTATTATTTTGTTAATGTATGTTTTTTCTCTGATCAATGTCACAGAAAATTTGTCAGCTTTGTAACTATCGTTAAAAGATCAGCACTGATCTCATTGACTTTTCTCTTCTTTTTTACCCATCTTCTCTTTCTTTCTTTTTCTTCCCTCTTGCTCTGCTCTTCATTATTTCCTTCCTTTAAATTATTTTGGGTTTGATTTTGCTCTCTCTTCTTGACTTCAATAGTGGATGCCTAGATCAACACTTTTAAGCTCTTCATTCTAATCAAATGTAAGCATTTAAAGCTACCAATTTCCTTTCCAGCTTGATAAGCATTCCACAAATTGTATATGTATATGTTGTGTTTACACTGTTAAAATTTGGCCTGAATGTTTTTTTCAGTCATGGTGAACTATAACCTACCTTGATGTATAAATAGACTACCTTACACTTGTAATCTGACTTGATGTGCAAGCGGACTGTAACCTAATCTTGTAACAAGTAGCTGAGTCCCAGCCAATTACAGGCAGCCAACTGCTCTGCACCTCACTTCCACTTTCTGTATGTCACTCCTCTTTTTCTGTCTGTAAATCTTAACCTACCATGCAGCAACAGTGAAATGCTCTGAATTTGTTCTGATTCTGGGGGCTGCCTGATTTGTGAATCATTTTTTGCTCAAATTAAACTGTTAGTTTTTCTAAAGTTTTTCTTCTAACAACATTCATTGATTTCCAAAAAATTTTTACTTTTCCTTGTGATTTATTTTTTGAGCCATGAATTACTTATAATTATTCATTTAATTTTCAAATATGTAAGAATTCTTTAGGGATAGTTCTGTTATTTGTTTCTAATTTAATTCTATTGTGGTCAGACAACATGATGGAATAAAATATATGGAGAATATTTATGGCCAACATATGCTGTATGTTGATAAATTACGAATATTTGAAAGAATTTTCAGCTATTGTGTAGATTACTCTATAAATGTAAATTAGGCTAAGTTGGTTGTTGCTGGTGTTCAAATCTATATTTCTACCAATTTACTGTTTCTTTGCTCTATCAATTATTGAGAGTGGTATTAAATTTTTCTACTGTATTTGTGAATTTGTCTCTTTCTTTTCGTAGTTGTATCCACTGTGCTTTATTTAATTTGAAATTTCTGTTATTAGATGAATAAAAGTTTAGGATTGACACTACTGTCTTTGTACAATGACTTTATTTATTACTGGCAATATTTTTTGCTGTGAAAATACTTTCACTGATGTTGATATTGCCAATCTAAATTGTCTTTTGATTAGTGCAAGTGTGGTACATCTTTTTCTATTTTTTTTTTTAAATTGTGTCTTCCTATTAAAGACTGTTTATTTATTTTATGGCACCATGTCATGAGGTCTTCCTTTTTTAAATCCAATTTGACTGTGCTGGATGTTTAGAACATTGACTTTTAATGGTATTATTGATAAGATTTGAATTTAATTTAAAAATTTTTTTCCTTATTTGTCCCTTTTCCCTTTCTTCCTATTTTTCTCTTATTAGACTTACTTTTCTACTAAGCAAGTGTTTTAATAATACTATTTTACCTCTCTTTTAGCTTATTAGTTATAATTTTGATTTTATATTTTAGTAGTTGCTTATAGTTAATAGTATGTATTTTTAACTTATCGTAGTGAAATTTTGAGCAATATTATATCACTTTACATATAGTATAAGAAAATCACAACTGTTTCCATGTCTCACCTCTGTCTTTTTGTGTTATTATTGTAATACATTTTTATTTCACTTATGTTACACACCTCTCATTTTATATATACACATATATTCATGTTATTGTAGGAACCCCAAATCTGAACGGGCACTCTCATAGTATTTGCTTATTCCAAAGAACTCACCCATTATTACAATAGGTAGAGATATCAGTTTATTAGACTTATGGGAGGCACTGGTGGCAGCTGGCCAGCTGGAAATTCGTGTTGCCACATGGTACATGCAACAGTTATATAGTGAACAGATCAAAGTAGAGGTGTAAATCATTTGCATGCTTATGTGCCCCTCACCTAGCTCATAAAACCCAAAGTGTGTGGGAGGTCATGCTGAGTAGATAAGTCAATCCATGTGCTACTCTCCTGGTGCCAAAGCACTTTCACACCAGCGGGCCAGTTGACTTAGGGTCCCTGCTTCCTTCAGTCTTCTGTTTATCTTAAAGGAGAAGACTTTTGACTTTCCTTGGGTAACTACCTTGGCCAGGGGCAGTTTCCTGGGGGGAGGAGGAACTTTGGTTGCATGGGGAGGGTGAATACCTCAATTCCCAGCATTTACCTTACATCCCACTCCTACACACAACTGTTCCACCCTCACAGTCTTCACATCACATGAATCTTCTGCCTGTCCCCTAGGTGGAAGAGCGAATTTCATATTGTCCATAGCAGACCTAATGTAGCAGATGTGATTACTCACTGGCCTCTGAGTGGCTCCTTTTCTCAGCTGTTTGTGGCCCTTCACTCCTTTGTGGGTCCACAAGAACCCTGTTAGTGGTCTTGCTGGCCTGGGCACCACAAAGGCCCTCTTCTCCCTTGCAGCCTCCAAGCAACTTCACACAGGAAATCCAAGCAGACCCATTAGGCTGATCTATTAGGTACTTAGGCCAGGGTTGCAGCCTGTTGAAGACAGGTATTCCCCATGGTCATACTGGGGATGATAAGAAAGATGTTTAACAGTTATTAAAGGTGCTAAGCTATGTTTATGAAGTAACACACAAGCAACAGCCTTATTTTGAGACAGTGTAGTTACACTAGGAGGGGGGCTTCACCAGCTTAATATACCAAACCCTATCAGGTCCAGGGGCTATTTTATCTATGATGGGGGGGGACCTGAAAACTCCATAGGGGAATAATAATAGCTCCTTCCTGTTCTTTATAATCTGGTCTGTGGGGTTGTGACATCTCATAGTATTTGCCCAGTGTCCTATCACTGAGGGGAAGATCTCTAACCCCCTTTTATTCTTTCATCCCAGGGAGACAGCAGGGAGCACCAGCATGGTTCAGTTTGAATTTCACAGGCCCAATGGAGTGGACTCACTCCAGGTACTATATCCTGAGGGGCTGGCAACAACAAGTTATTTTTGCTTCCCCACTGAGGTCTTAGTGAAGTTTCTAAAGTCTTAATTTGCAGTCTTACAGCTGCTGTCCAAGGCTGCATTAATATGTCCAGCAGGGAGGGGCACCTGGATCTGGACCTCTCATTCAATGTTATGTTGGCTGATTGCATGTATCTTGCCTGACACAGGGGCTTATTCATGATCAACCAGTCCTGATTTTTTTTTTCCATTGGGGCAGCCACAACATGAGCCCCTTAAAAACTGCCCAACTGTCAGTACAGATGGTTACCGGGACTTTCTCATTGGCTATCACCATACTGCTTGCAGTTCAGTCCATTGGCTGGTTTGCCTAGTGTTGTCATGCACCCAGATGGTATCAGCTGATGGTTGTTATGTGATGGCTTTCCATCGAGGGGTGTGCCATCAACAGGAGCTGTCGGTATACCAAGCCTCTTCTGGCACTGGTGGCACACCTTCCTTAATGGGCAAGGGAGTCAATACCATGGGTTCAGTGAGCACATCATCTGGGTCCACAAATGTGATGGGTCCCAATAACTGCTGTAGTTCATGGCTCAAGGGACTTGTGGACAACTTATTATATTGATGTAAGTAGGCTTGCCACTTTGTAACCATAGTTGTTTAAGCACTGGAACTGCAGGGTCACATGGAGATGTCATGAATCCATCTCGCAATCGGCAATGCAGTCCTCACAGTCACAGCTGCCTGTCTGGTGACTGGTTCTGTAGCTAGCAATGCTTGATAAACAGCTGTTATTTATTGTTCAATGGGGCTATATCTGGCCTCTGCTCCTTCCCATGTCTGGCACCAAAACCCTGTGGGGAGGCGAGCTTTCCCTTGTCATTGCCATAATCCCCAATCATAGCCCTCCTGTGAAATATTTACTTCCAATTCACAGGATAACACCAGACTTTATTGTTCAATGGGGCTATATCTGGCCTCTGCTCCTTCCCATGTCTGGCACCAAAACCCTATGGGGAGGCGAGCTTTCCCTTGTCATTGCCATAATCCCCAATCATAGCCCTCCTGTGAAATATTTACTTCCAATTCACAGGATAACACCAGACTTAGAATGCCCAATGCTTGCAAGCCCCCTATTACTGCTTTTGCAGAACTTAAGGCAGCTTGGCAGAATCCTAATAATTCCAGAAATTCCTGCAATTGTTTAACAGTAGTTGGCCTGGAGTGTGCCTGAATTTTATCTATTATGGCAGAAGGCATGACTTTCGTCTTATCCAACCAAATCACTCCCAAGAACTTGACCTTGTTTTGGTTTTTATAGCCTATCCTTTCCTTTGTAGGAAAGCAATAAGGGATGGTGTAGCCCTCTCCAAATCTGTAAGAGAATCCGAGGTTCACATAATGTCATCAATATAATGGAATAGTCTCACTGAAAAAGGCTTCCATTTTTCCAAGTCTTCCATGATCATTCCATGGCAGATGGCAGGGCTATGCAGGTAGCCCATCAGCAAAACCATGAATGTCCACTGGTGTCCTTCCCACAGGAAGGCAAATTGGTCTTGACTATCTGGATGGATATCAATACTAAAGAAAGCACTAGCCAAGTCTAATACAGCATGATATGTTCCCAATTGAGCTCCTAATTTTTCCATAATATCAGTAGTATTGGGTACAGCCACATGTAAAGAGGGAATTACTGTAATTAGCTCCCTGTAGTTCACAGTCATCCTCCAGGTACCACCTGGTTTATAGGTGGGCCACACAGGGGAGATATATAGACTATGGGCTTGACATGTTATTTATTTATTTGGTTTTTGGCTAATATAGTATAGTTTCCCTAAATACCTTGTGACCCCTGGCAACTGACATTGCTTAGTTGCCACTATTTGCCAGGGTGGGGTGGTGGTATTTGCACAGGAGAGTACTATGTTTTACCTCTTCATATGTCCTTCACAACCCTACTTTGTAAATGAAACTCACCCACACTAGCATGCAGACACAAACTTTGCAGTATATCAACCCTGTGTATGTATTCTCTAATCAGGGAGATGTACACAGCGTGTTCCCTAAGGGGTAGCCTCCCAATCCTTAAAGTGAACTTCACTTTTCTTACTTTAATGGAGTGACCCCCATACCCATCTATTGCAGTACTTGGTCCCTTGAATTTTGATGGATTCCCATATATCAATGTACATCCAGATCCTATATCTACTAAGGAATCACCCTTTGGATGATCCAAGGGGACTAATATATAGTTAGCTCAACATGGGGCCTTCTGTCGATGGAGACAGTTCATATATCCTCCATCCTTTGGCCTCACCCGTAGGCTTGGGGCCAAAGGAACATGAAAGCTGTCTCATCTTCCTCTGGAGGAACATGTGGCTCCACTTGGGGTGAGCTGAAGAGGCCCCCACAGAGGGTAATTCATGAATTCCTTCAGTTTGGATTCTGCTTTCACTCCCTTATCAGCTGCACCTCTGGACGCTTTTCTGGCAGAGACTGGAACTGTATCACTTTGGGCAGCTGTTGCCACAATTTAAGTAATGTTGCATTCAGCTGAGTATCTATTTTGGGGGGATCAGCCCCTGCATTAGTTAGGTCCACCCACAGCTGTTTTCTAGTAATATTCACTGGTTCTTTCTGATCTTCCCTTTCCCTTTTGTCTCCTTTCTCTGCAGCTTCAACCCATGGCAGCCAGTTTTCTCTTATTTTCACAAAATGACCTGCCAGATGATGAAGCAGATCAGTGGCTTGGTCTAACTGATGCATGATAATAACCTTGCTATCATCCAGAGTTAAACAAACCTCTCTGTCTAAGCTTAATTCTTCCTTTAACCTTTGTCCTTAGCTCCATTACTTAGTTTCCTTTCCAGATGCTAGCCTGAGCCCACAGAGTAGAAGCCATGCTACAGCAGCAGCAAAGGCCTTGTATTCCTTTTCCTTCTGAATATCTCCTCTTTCTCTGACTGTCTTCAACATCCCCAGCAGTCCTGCTGCTGCTGGCATTTTGGGGGTGTCCCCATATTTATGCATCAGTCCCCAGCTGTTTACCAAGCTGGCAACATCAGACCACACTGAACCAGTAGCTCACCCAAGTATTTCCCCCTGCAACATTCCTTCCGTGCCCTTCATCTGTCCCACAGCTGCTTCAATGGGGAGTTTCTATGGAATATCCCGACCCCTATGCCAATTGTATCATGGAAGCCCAAATCTAAGAGGTCACTCACAAAGAACTCACCCATTATTACAACAGGTAGAGACATCAGTTTATTAGACTTACCAGAGGCGCTGGTGGCAGCCAGCCAGCTGGAAATCCATGTTGCCACGGGGTACATACAACAGTTATATAGTGAACAGACCAAAGTAGAGGAGTAAATCATTTGCATGCTTATATGACCCAAAGCACACGGGAGATCAGGCTGAGTAGATAAGTCAATCCATGTGCTACTCTCCTGGCGCCAGAGCATTTTCACACCAGCGTTCTGGTTTACTCATTAGGGTCTCTACTTTCTCCAATCTTTGGTTTGTCTCAACGGAGACGTTTGTCTTAGATGAGATGTGCCTTTTCTTGGGTAACTACCTTGGCCAGGGGTAGTTTTCCAGGGGGAAAGGGGAACCCTGGTATGCACAGAGACTAGAAATAAGTATATGTCCAGCCTTTACTCTACTATGTATAAAGAGAGTATACATTGGCAAGCAGGCAAGTATCTTTTTAAAAAAACTAATACCTTAGGAAAAAAACTTCTATATTTATCCATATAGTTCTTTTTTACTGTTTTTCATTCTTTTGTATAGTTTCATATATCCCTCTGTTATCATTTTTACTTTGATTGAAGAGCTTCTTTAAACATTTTTTGTACTGTGGACCACTGGTGAATTTTTTCAGCTTTAGAATGTTTGAAAAAGTCTTTATTTCATCCTCTTTTTTGAAAGGTTGTTGCATGTAATGTTCCCCTGTTTTCTTGTTTGAATTGTTTCATCTAAAAATAATTCCGTCATTTTATTTTTGTTTCTATGTATATAACATAACATTTTCCTCAGGAAGTCTTTATTATTTTCTGTCAATCACTTTGAGCAACTTATTTATAATGTGTTTTGGTGTAGTTTTCTTCATGTTTCTTTTACCCGGAGATTGTTGAGCTTCGATCTGTGGGTTTGCAGGGGGTTTTTTTGTTTGTTTGTTTTTTATCAAAATTTGAAAATTTTCATCAATTATTTATTCAAACATTATTTTAGGTTACCATTTTTTCCCTTGGGGGCTTTACACACAAGCTCTACTTAGTACTCAACTGAATACTTGAGAAGACCCCCTGAATATCTCTCAAGTTATTTCTCTGTGCAGCTCTCTCCTCTCCAGGTCTCTGTCCTACAAATTCTAGCCACCTTTATTTCCCTGAATTTTCAGCTTCACCTACTAACTCAGGGAGTCCATCCAACATGTTATGACAAGAGTGTTCAATTTCCCCCTTTCTCTGCCATGGCCTGGAAACTCTTTTCTGAGTGCCCTATCCAAGGCAGAATGCAAACGACATCTTGCAGGTAGTACTATTTTGCACTGCCCTGATATCTCGTATCTTGTAAACTGTTGTCTCACATATTTAGTCTGTTATGTTTGTTCCAGACTGGAGAGTAAATTAGGTGCCTGTTATGTCATTGTGGGGAGGCAAACCATTTTGGCCCCAAAACATATTTCTTTGACATATTTCAAGATGGCTAATTCAGGGAGACTGAAAAAACAAAATTGGATAGAAGGTAAGAAATTTACGTCTATAAATGCAAACAGCCAGGCTTCCTCTGAGGCACCTATCTACATAGGCACCTAGTAGATAGGCTACTATCTGTTGTTTCTGAGTGCAGCTGTGAGATTACCTGAAGTATTTTCATTTGCATACAAGCTTTCTCTACTTAGCTTTAATTTCTTACTTCCTTCTTTCGCACGTGATGACACTTTCCCCTAAAAGTTCCCAGAAAACTGGTCTCAGGCCACGGTGCTGGGGCTTGTGTCTCCCCCTAGCTTTCTCTCATGAACACTGGTATAAAAGCTTTGTAACACCCTTGGAATTGGGAAACTTGGGACATTACTCTTTTGTGATTCCCCTGCGCTTTGCCACGCCCAGCCAGTCAAATAATAAAATTTGTTACGCTTTTTCTTCATATTGATCTAAATTTGTCAGTGATTTTCATTAATGAAACTTTAGGGCTGAAAAAGTTTTCCTTTAGTCCCTCCTACACCATCTTGACTGGAAAACAAAGTTTATAAATAACTTATAAATAACTCTTCGTTCTCTATGCTCTTGGTTCATTTTATTTTTCCTATTTTGCTGCCTCATTTTGAAGAAATTATGATTTCATATTCTATCTTTTCATCAGTTTTGCTTGATTAGCTATCTCTGCTTTTCAATATTCTTCTGTTTTTATCCTGTAATATATTTTTAGCAATATGTTACCATTTACCCACTCTCATTCTTTGTACCATTGATTTTATAGAGTTTACTTCTATATGTGGTTAGACCTGATGCTATTTTTATATTCAGTATGATATATAACAGTGAGATAACATTTTAATATTTATCCACATATTTACTTTCTGGGACTCTTAACTCACTTGTGTGATTCAGGTTTTTGTCTGCTATTATTTTCCTTTAGCCCAAAAAACTTCCTTTAACATTTTGGTAGTGAGGTATGCTGACAGTGAATTTTATCAGGCTTTGAATTGTTTGAAAAAGTCTCCACTTCATTTTGAAAAAAAACAAAAAACAACAAAACTAGCACCAGACATTGTACCTAGTATTAATAGATGTTACATTGGTTTTATTTATGGGATTACAAGTAATTGAACATATTTATTTATTTTTTTTTTTTGAAGTTCTTACAACAAGCAAATGAAGAGGACACACTTGGGTGGGAGGGGGGAGAGGGAGGAGGGAGGGAGGTTTCGGTGATGGGACATAATAATCAACTACATTGTATATTGACAAAATAAAAATTAAAAAAAAAAGAAATATGTTCAATTACTTGTAATCCCATGAAAAAAAAAAAAGAGATGTTACATTAATATATGCAACATTAGTAGATGTTACAACAACTATTACATTAATAGCTGTTGCTTTTTGTTTGTTTTCTTTTTTGAACCTCATGTATGATTTTCCACTGCCTATGGCTTACATAATTAATGACAAGAAGTCTGAAGGTATTTTTATCTTTCTGTAACGCATACTTTTCCTGGGAATTTAAAAGATTTGTTTTTATTTCTTCTAATATTTCCCTATCTTCTTCATTCTTGTTACATGTTTGTTAGCCCAATTACTATTTTCCCACAAATCACTGAGGGGTATTTTTTTTTGCGGGGGGGGGTCATATTTTCCTTCTTTTTATCTCTATTAATTTTTACTGAACGTTGGGCATTTGGGTTTTCCCATTTTTTGTGTGGCATGCATTTTATCACTTTTTTCCTTGCCACAAAGAATTTTCAGTATTTTTTTTATTTTTTATTTTTTTGGAAAGCAGTTCACTCAGTTTGATCATCTTGTGATTTGTTTTCAACTTTGATAGGGCATTTTTAAAGTAACTTTTATCCTAGGCTAATTTAGAATTACTAAAGTCTCTGCTGAATGATCATCTGGGTCTCTTAATGTCTGGGGAGTTTGGTGAAGATTCTCCACACTGACTGTTGCAATGTGAAAGTCTCCCAGCTCCGAATGCACTCCAGCAACTTAAGCTTATAGGATCAGCTTAAAGTTTCTGTACTGCATTCACACATAGTTTTCAGCATCACATAATTGTGTCTATATGCAGATTCCTGAAACTCTGTACATGGATAACTACCCTGTTCTCAGATCTTCAGTTGGTAGCTTCCTCATCCTCTTCAAATTCTGGTATCTTTCTTTAGTAAAACACACACTTTTCTTGGGGTTAACCTTGCCCCTAGAAGTGGTCTAGAATGGTCTAGAAGTGCCTCCAATCGGAAGCTTGAGTGACGAAAGAGCTTCTTTCCATCATTTCCTCTTCCCAGAAATTATAGCATTGTGCTATCTGATGTACAATGTCTGTCAATATTGTTTCGTATCTTTTGTCTATTTTGTTTGTACTTAAAATGGATGGAGAAGTGTAGTCACAATTAGGCCTTGTGGCCAGCATCGGCACAGCCATGTTTATCAACATTCCACCCACTTCCCCCTTGCCTCTCTCTATCTCATGTTAATCAACTTTCCGCCTCCTCTCCCTTGCTTTTCAAGAAAAACTGGAATTTGTGCAAAACAGATTCTTATGCAANGCCTCCTCTCCCTTGCTTTTCAAGAAAAACTGGAATTTGTGCAAAACAGATTCTTATGCAAAAGTGACCACCCAATGCCTTTCCTCTAATTCAAACCTTATAAAACCTTTTTAGTCTGTACAGGGGTGTGAACTGATGTGATGCAGGCTGCCCTCCATTTTGGTGGAATAAAGCTTCTTGGCTGAAATGGCACCTGGCTTGGGTCTCTCTCTCTTCTCCATCTCGCTGAACCTAACAACAATGAACCCATCACAGCCAGAGGTCACTCTAAATAATATTTGAGACATCATGAAGCTTGAGAATTGCCGAAAGAAAAGATGGGGAAATGTCTTTACTTTTATGTATGAATTTACACGTGTATGTCTCAGAAGATATACACCACTTAGCTTACTTTATTTCATAGGCAGACATTTTAGTATAAAACATTAAACTGATTCTTAATGTAGAAGAGAACAGTAGTCTCTAGGATTATTTCATCAAAAAGAAATCAGATAAAGTAACTCACTTAATTTTGCACTAGTGTTACTAAATTGACTATATATACACACACGTGTGCACACACACATACATACATTCACACACATGTACACACATACATGTACTTGTGTCACAGTTTGATAAATAATCTCATGTTTTGTTTGGGGGCATAATGGAACAGTGCAGGGGAGATGGTGAATTTATACTAGATTATACATTTTAAGTTAAGAGTTGAAAACCACCTGAGGGAGAAGCTAATCATTTGTATTGTTTAGTTTTAAAACATCAGAGCTCTGCTATGTTTTAGAGGCAGGCTAAATAGTCTTGGTGGACTTAGTGTAATTTTGACAGGTTTATGTTTGATGTGGAGGGACAATCTTCTTTCTCATCAACGGTTTTTCCCTCATTGGCATCTTCCATCTTTTGGGCAAAATGAAAATGCAATGAGAAATTCAATGTATCCTTTTACACATGAAATATTTCTTTATTTATAAATAAAATATTGTTGGGCATAACTTTGCGCGCATGCGCCCTGACGCGCACAGGCGCCATTTCATGCGCC
>NW_007728779.1:251760-263363 GCF_000696425.1 Galeopterus variegatus | reverse complement strand
CCCCACAAGGGACCCCCGGCTGGACCGGGGTCTCTTCCCGCTCGGTTTTGTCGGCCTCTGGCTCAGGGAGGCCCGACAAAATATTCAGAACTTTTCTGCAAATATCGTTGGGTCAGTGTTTCAGTGGTAACAGGATATAAGAAAGAGAACATTTTAAATTGAAGGATTATTCATATCGGGCATCTTAGTTTGGGCTGCTATAACAAAGTACCATAGTCTGAGTGGCTTATAAACAACATAAATTTGTTCTTCACACTTCTGTGGACTGACAGTCTGAGATCAGGGTGCCAGCATGATGCTCTCAGTGTTCTGGTGAATGCTCTCTTCCCAATTACAGACAACCGACTTCTCGTTGTATCTTCCTATCATAGAAAGAGAGCAGTAAGCCCTGATCTCTTATCAAGGCACTAACTCTATTCATATTCCATCATGATCCAAAGGCTCCACCTCTAAATGCCATCACATTTGGGATTAGATTTTAACATCTGAATTTTGAGGAGACCAACATTTAGTCCATAATAATCATCATTCCTTAATTATTTTTCTCTCCTTTTTCTATGAATTATTACAGTAACATTAAATCTAAAAAAACACAAGTTAGGATCCTGAGGCATTACACTGCTATAGATCATTATTTCACATTTTAGCATGTTCCTGTCTTTAAACCGCTGGGTGCATTTTAAAGATAAGATTTCTTAAAAACACTTTGATCTTGGGGCCATAATCTCTTGCCATTGTCTTTGGGTTTCCTGGATCATTCGGATTAATTGGCAACTTATTATCCAATACGATTGATATTAATGAAATGTGTTTTGTGATTCTGTATAGGAATCTTTTCTCTGGAACCATATTTTGCTAAATGTATCTGTGGTTACTAAGATGACTATTGATGGTTAAAAAGGAAGATTTTTTTTTTTTTTTTACAATAATGAGCCATAGTTGTAATGTTAAAGCATTATTTCACACTATCCTTTCTGATTGTAACAATAAAAATTTCTCTGGGTTTGACTAGATATAATGATATTTTTATTCTATTCTAACATATTTTGGCATAGGGTCATGATTTTATAAGTAGCTGCTTTTATTACCAATAACTTATATTCTACACAATATTAATGGGAAATCTCCTATAAACCCATCTAAAATTCTTTGCAGAAAATGAGTTTTAAATGATTTTGTTTCAAACTAATTTAAAAGAGAAGATAAAGAAGCCATTTCTTATACCTTTATATTTCTGCTTTACCTTTGCTTAAAGTTTCATAAAGAAATTCTTATTTAGATAAGAATGCTAGTAAAAGAAACATTATCAAATGAATTTGCGGGCTGAGCCCATGGCGCACTCGGGAGAGTGTGGCACTGGGAGCACAGCAGCGCTCCCACTGCGGGTTCGGATCCTATATAGAGATGGCCGCCAGTGCGCTCACTGGCTGAGCACGGTGCGGCCGGTCTCAAAAAGGACAAAAAAGCAGCAGCGCTCCCACTGCGGGTTCGGATCCTATATAGAGATGGCCACCAGTGCGCTCACTGGCTGAGCACGGTGCGGCCGGTCTCAAAAAGGACAAAAAAAAAAAAAAGAATTTGCAAATACATTGAGAAATTCAGATTAAAAATTATGTTGGTAAGATGTGAGCAAATCTTTATCAGCTTTGCAGTCTGTTTTAAAATTCTGGTGTGATTCACAAAGAGAGATCAAATTAAATGCCTGTGATTAAATGTGTCCATTGTCTTAACCATTGAATTATAATACAATGACCGCAATTAAATATCAGCAAATGCCTGTTGACTTAACATAGTTATTTTAAATGATGTAGTTAAATAACTTGACTAAAAATTAATTGACAAATAAACTAAATTACTTAGCTAATAAATTAACTAAAAATTTGAGTATTTTCA
The DNA here is from genome assembly GCF_000696425.1 of Galeopterus variegatus. Lineage (NCBI taxonomy): Eukaryota > Metazoa > Chordata > Mammalia > Dermoptera > Cynocephalidae > Galeopterus > Galeopterus variegatus. The sequence continues at coordinate 261,470 of NW_007728779.1, read as the reverse complement.
TACCCACTTTTAACTGTGTTTATTAATGATATTTTTGCATAGATTGGGATTGCTCTTCATTGGCTAATCCTCATTTAGGCAAATGATTTTAAAAACTCAAACTTTACATTTTTTCATACCCAGAGTTTAAAACACACATTACTTTTAAAAACTTCCAATGATAAGGATTGATAATTTATTTGATACAATTAAAATAAACATACAAATATTTTATGTCAAACTTGGATACATAGCTCTCTTTGAAACTCGCCAAACATTAGAAATCAGGGTACAGCCCCTTAAAAGCTATTATGTATTTAAAACATGCATAACTATTTACTAACTTTTATGGTAATTTTCTATCATAAGTCAATTAGTATATTGTTTCTTTTGCAATAACTGCAACCAACTCTGGATAATTTAAACAGGAAAAAAAATCACTGTATAGGATAGTTCATAGAATCAAAGGTAGAGAGAGGCAGCCAAACAAGCAAGTATTAGAAACAATGACTGGGAATTTTGGAAGCCAGCAGAAATAGGTAATATCTTTATGCTATTGTCAGAGGGTTAAACTAGTGCAAATATTTTAAGTCCTTGCTCAAAATATGATTTCCAAAAAGTGAGTTTTCAGTTAGCCCATTTGAATCATGTCCCCACTGGTTCACCAGGAGAGGATGTGGTGTACTTTGGAGTACCACCAAGATTGTGTCTGTGAGGTTATGATAGTGCCCCAAAGAGAACCCAAGTTGTTATCATGGATGCTGAGTAGGCAAAATAATGCATATCTATTAAGCTATACTCATCAATAATTGTTTCTCATCAGTGTTGTTAGTTGTTATTTTATTTTTATTCATTTTCATTCATTATTTGCTTGTTTTACATATTTTACTCAGTCCTCTAACATTCAGTAGATGCATTAAAAACAATAAAAAAGCAAAAACAGATGTGTGATTTTCATGCGTTCCAGGATATCATTATGACGGGTAATAAATAAAACTAGATGAAAGCATATTCTTTTAACGTTTTAAAGAACGTTCTTCTTATGCAAGAATAAATTTGTGGTTACTACATTGAAATTTCATTGTCAACCACTTAGAATTAATTACACATATAGCAAGACTCATTACTCACCTTTTTAAAAATTTTTACTTGCCTTATTTCCCATATTATAATCTCTTCTCTCTGAATTATGTAAAGTTTGATTACAGTCCTTTGTATTTTCCTAAGACTGGGTATGTGGGTGACACAGTGTAAATCCTTGTATTTGGTACCTGAACAATAATTTGACTGATCCAGGATTGAGTTGCAGTTCCTTCTTAGTAGTTTCTATAGCGTTGCTTTGTCTTATAGCCTCCCCGTGCCTTGATGAGAAGTCCAATTTCAAGCTTTTTTATTTTATTTTATAAGTTACTTTTTCTTTTAGCTGGATAGCATGTGAAATGTTCTCCAAACCACATGACTTTTCCATGTTTAGTACCAATCATTTAAATGGGACTCCAAAATTTACATAGATTGTATGTGATCAAGTAGTCAAAAGATGAAGTATATTTTAAAACAATGAGTGCTATTGTTGCATTCCTGGGTGACAATTATAGCAGTGCTGCATAATGGATAGGGTATTAAAACGTTGTTGAATCCTAAATAATAAATTTAGATAAAAATTATTATATGTCCCAATTCCAATTGATTTTCTCCTTCTAAACTATTTTCAACTAATTGAACCTTAACATTTTCTCACAAATAAATAAATTCCAGTATTTAAATATTTGAGGTGCACTGAAGAATTGGATGACTTTTTGCTTCTTTGTTGGCCTATGCTGACTTTTTTCTTCCACATTTTAATATATAATATAAAAACCTTGTATCAAAAATACAGTATATATGTTAGTCTCAAACTCTATGTCATACAGTACTAATATTTATTTTTAAATAATTATTTCAACAAAATAAACTGACTGACTAATAGTTACTTGAATTTACATTATAAACAACATAAAATCCCTGTTCTCTAGGACTCTGAAAGTCACCTAAGAAGAGACTTAACGTGTTTTAACTTAATAAGGAACACTGACATTCACCATTCCCATCCACATCTGTGTTCTCTTAGATATCGCCAAGTATATGAGGATAAGAAGTGTATTTCCCAGATTCTTTTGTGTGCAAGGTTCTGATTGTCACTTAAGTTCTATCAGTAAGATTTTTTCTCTTAGAGCTGGAAGTTGAAAGAAGGCTGAGGTCGTTCCATCTGTTTCTGTGTCAGCTGGCAGGCAAAGCTAAATATGAGGGTTGACAGTTGTTGGTTTCCATATATCAGAGTCTTGTCACCAGCTCCATCGGTGTGTGGTAGTTGTGGTGGCTGTAGTAGTAATACCAGCAGCTGCAGTTTTCTCATGCTAGTTTACAATTGCATTGACATTGAAACAAAATGCCACTTATTTCTCTTCTAGCATGTGCAGTGATTATGTAAGACTTAATTGTTGCTCCTATATTTTTTCTTTTTAAAAACACCTATAGCAATTTCTGTTTCTTGAGCTGAATCCCGATAGGCATATATTATATATGTCACAGAAATAACATGAGTGCATTAGAGAGAGAGAGAGAGAGGGTAGAATCGTTCAAACCTGGAATTACATACTTGATTTACTATACACTTGCACCTTGAACTTACTGAACTTCGGTTTCCTCAACTTTTGTTTAAAAATGTTTTTATGCTATATTGGTAGAATCGGGCAAACCTGGAATTACATACTTGATTTACTATACACTTGCCCCTTGAACTTACTGAACTTCGGTTTCCTCAACTTTTGTTTAAAAATGTTTTTATGCTATATTATTGAAAGGATAAAATTGTGGAATACACATAAAATGTCTGCACCAGATAACAGTAAATAAATTGTGACAGGCAGAAAGAGAGCAGTCTTTATCATAATATGGGAATTGAAATTATGCAATATTTTAATTAGTTTCTTTTTATTTCTATAAAAAATAATTATTTTGTTTTTTTATATATTTTACTCAATCCTCTAACATTCAGTAGATGCATTAAGAACAATAAGAAAGCAAAAACAGATGTGTGATTTTCATGAGTTCCAGGATATCACTGTGACAGGTAATAAATAAACTAAACACAGTAAGCAGGAAAATGTACTTAAGTAAATAGAGTGTTGTAAATGTGTGTACAAATGGCTTGTGATGCTAGAGAGTAAACCACATTCAACTTAAATAAAATAATTGAAATGAATATGCATTGAATTCATGGAAGGAAGACTACTTTTAGGAAAATGATTTCATTTTAGTAAGACAGAAGCTAATCAAGGCGTAGGTGCTGTTCTGAATAAATTAAAATGAATTAGTTAAAATATTCAGTTTATTTGTAAATGTGTTGCTTGTTTGAAAAATTTCAAGATTTTTCTTAATTTTTACAAATCTTTCCATTAGAAAAAATGTTTCCCTCTACTTATATAATCAACATTTTCCTTCACTTTCTCTGATGAGTTTGAAAAAAAACCTGCATGAATTAAATTTCTTTGAATTTATTTTGCTACAAATGTATTATATTTTACAGAAAGCTTTACTTGTTCTTTCAGACATTTTGTCTTTAGTTGTAGACCAAATGAATAAAAATAAAATGACTAAAAAATGTATTCGACATCATTGAAAGCAAATATAAATATACTTTCCTAAATTACACTGACAGATTATTTTATGGAGATTTTTGAACAAAGCAATTTTAGAAACATTGAGTTCTTTAATGGTACACCATATTCACAAGTATATCCAGCAAATAATACAATAAATAAGGGAGAATGAACAGTTTTAATCAAAATAATATTTTTATTTAATTTTTTTCTTTTCTTTTTCTTTTTATTGATTATATATATTTACAAGGCACAGAGCTGACCATCAGCACTTATGCCCAAGATGTGATGATCAGATCAATATTATCAGCATACTCACCATCTGAAATTGCAATTGTTCCCCTGTCCTCCACCCCAAATCTCCCTAACCACCCTCCCCCAACCCTAAGTCTGTTCTCTCCCTCTGCAAGTCCAACACACACTGTAGTCTTTTTTTTTCCTTTCTTTTTCCTCTCTTAGCTCCCACTTATAACTGAGAACGTAAAGTATTTTTCCCTCTGTGCCTAGTTTATGTCACTTAACATAATCTTCTCCAAGCTCATTCATGTTGCTGCAAATGGCAGAATTCCATTCTTTTTTATGGCTGAGTATTATTCTATTAAAACAAATTTAAGCAAACTTATCCCCCTAGTAAATTCTTTTAGTAATGAGACTTTCACAAGTTATTTGAGTTATAAATACTCACACTTTGGCTGATCAATAAATTCACATATTATTAAGATTTTTAAGGTTTCAAAATTATTAGGTTTAACAATTGTATTAATTTTATTAAAATGCTCATTTTGGTTCCACACTGGTAATGTAACATCATGAATTTCAAAATCTTATATTATTAATTTTTATTCGAAATATTTTAACATTTATTGGTACATATTTGTGGTGTACAGTATGTTGGGTTTTTTTTTTTCCTTTTTGTCTCTTTTTTTGTGACCGGCAACGGATCGCAACCCTCAGTGTCACGCCCGTACCGGACCGGGACCGGCAACGGGATCGCAACCCTCGGTGTGCCCCCGCACCTCGCTCAGCCAGTGAGCGGCCGGTCTGTATGTGGGATCCGAACCCTCGGCGGGAGCACCACTGCGCTTCCCAAGCGGCGCACTGTAGCAGTGCGCCACCGGGCCGGCCCAGTATGTTGTTTTAATGCATGCATATACTGCACAATGATTCTCTTATGGTAGATAGCATAGGCTTGTACTCATTAGTCCACCACTTTTTATTTTGAAACTGACAGATAAAATTGTATGTATTTACCTTGTACAGTATGTTGTTTCAAAATATAAATACTTTGTGGATTGACTATATCTTGCTAATTAACATAGTTATCATTTTTGTAGTGACTTAGATTTTCATCTGTTGTTTTCAGGAATAACGAAGTTAAAAAACACACAGGCAACCAATGACCAGAAGAACAAACTGCTCTGAGATTATCACATTTTATTAATAGATAAAACTTAATAAAAATACTAAAAGCTCAACCAACATCTCTTTTAACTTACACTTCCAGAAATTAATCCTTTTGTTGTTGGTGTTTTGTTTCGTTTTGTTTTGTTTTTTGGGCAAACGAGAGTACATGAAGGAACTAGAAGGAGAGGGAGGAAAAGGGAGAGCAAGAGGGAGAGAGAGAATATAAATGGAATGACTGAGAAAATCTCTATAAATAAATGTGCTATTCATAGAAAAATGAAAAACTTACAGAAAGGACAAAAAGAAAAATATGAAAATGAAACATGAAGAAAATGTACACTTCCCATGCATCTTTGATCTAGGAAAACATTGTCTTTTTCTGTTATATTTTCCTTAAAGAAATAATTTGCATGAAGATAAGGAATATATTTATTTACAAGTGGTTTTGTTAAACTTTGTAGTATATACATATTTTTCTTTTATAAATATGTAGTAAATCTTGTTTCTTTTGACTAAAGGGTTAAAATTGCAAATAATACAAAGCTTGGGAATTACTGACTACTCTACTAATATGCTTAGTATTATTATATTTATTGAAAACTCAATTCAACATTTTATAATACATGCTGCATTGCATTATTGGGCACAAATTCATGTTAATTTGAGCTAATATCTTCTTTTATTCACTTTTCTTTCTCTGAAAAGAGTCATTATTTGGGTCACAGCTTAATTTAATTTGTGAACTAATATTGGATATTCACAGTCACAATTTGGCATGGAAAGATAAATGGTTTCACATTTTTATCAATGACATTGGAGTTATCAGCTCTTGCCTTTGTAGAGTTTTCAAGAAATAATGTATCTATTACTTGATTTCTTTTGTATGTAAAAAGTGATTTTTACTTAGGAAAAATTAGGTTAAAAAGAACCTATACAATAGAGAAAAATATAAGAAAAAAACAAATCATTCAAAATCCAAACATATAAACACAAAAATATGTATTTGTATATAGTATAATAGAAATTATTTTTTAAGATAGTTCACATCCTTGCTTAACTTTATTCCTAGTTATTTTATTTTTTTGATGACTATTGTAAATGGGCTAGCTTTCTTGATTTCTTTTTCTGCTAGATCATTGCAGGAGTATAAAAATGCAACTGATTTTTGTGTAGTGTTTTTGTATCCTGCAACTTTACTGAAATCATTTTTGAACTCTAAGAGTTGTTTTGTAGTCATTAGGCTTTGCTATGTAAAGGCTCATGTCATCTGCAAGCCGTGGCAATTCAACTTTGTATTTTCCAATCTGGATGCCCATTGTTTCTTTCTCTTGCCTGATTGCTCTGTCTAGTACTTTGAATACTATATTAAATAGAAGTGGCAAGAGTGGGCATCCTTGTTTTGTTTTGTTAAGGGAAAACCTTTCATCTTTTCCCCATTTAGGATGATATTTGTGGTGGGTTTGTCATATATGGCTTTTATTGTGTTGACATACTTTCCTTCTATACCTAATTTGCTGAGAATCTTTATCATGAATGGACGAGGACACAAAAAGATGGAAAGACATTCAATGCTCTTGGATTTGGAAGAATTAACAATGTGAAAATGTTCATACTACCCAAAGTGATCTACAGATTCAATGTAATCCCTGTCAAAATACCAATGACGTTCTGCACAGAAATGGAAAAAACAATCCTAATATTCATATGGAATAACAAAATACCCCAAATAGCCAAAGCAATCCAGAGCAAAAATAAATAAATCTGGGAAGCATAACACTACCTGACTTCAATCTTATTACAATGCTATAGTAATCAAAACAGCATGGTACTGGCATAAAAATAGACACATGGACAAATGGAACAGAAAAGAGAACCGAGAAATCAACCTGCATACTTACAGCCAACCGGTCTTCAACAAAGGCACCAAGAACAGACATTGAGGAAAAGACTGCCTCTTCAATAAATGGTGCCAGGAAAACTGGAAATCCATATATATAGAAGAATGAAACTAGACCTGTACCTCTCACTGTATATCAAAATCAACACAAAATGTAGTAAAGTCTTAAATATAAGACCTGAAACTATAAAACTTCTAAAAGAAAACATAGGGGAAACACTTCAGGAAGTAGGACTGGGCAAAGACTTTATGAATGTGACCCCAAAAACACAGGAAGTACAAGGAAAATTAAACAAATGGGTTTATATCAAACTAAAAAGTTTCTGCACTGCAAAAGAAGTGATTAACAGAGCAAAAAGACAATCTACAGAGTGGGAGAAAATATTTACAAACTAGGCATCCAACAAATGATAAATATCCAGAATACACAAGGAACTTAAACAACTTAACAGTAAAAAAAAAAAGCAATTAAAAATGGTAAAAGGAGCTGAATAAACATTTCTCAAAGGAAGATATACAAATGGCCAAAAGACACATGAAAGAATGCTCAGCAACACTCAGCATCAGGGAAATTCAAACTAAAACCACACTGAGATATCATCTCACCCCAGTTATACTGGCCATTATCAAAAAGATAGAGAATAACATATGGTGGCAAGGATGTGGAGAAATGGGAACCCTCCTACACTGTTGGTGAGATTGTAAATTGGTGCAGCCATTATGAAAAATGGTTTGGATTTTCCTTAAATAACTACAGGTAGGACTGCCATACAATCCAGCAATTCCACTGCTGGGTATATATCTAAAGGAATGGAAATCATCATGTTGAAGGGATACCCACACTTCCATTTTTATTGTAGCTCTATTTCCAGTAGCCAAGAGTTGGAACCAACCTAAATGTACATCGATGCATGATTGGATAAGGAAAACTTGGTATATTTACACAATGGAACACTACTCTGCCATAAAGAATAACAAATTATGCCATTCACAGCAACATGGATGAATTTAGAGAAAATTATGTTAAGTGAAACGAGCCAGGCACAGAAAGATAAATACCACATGTCCTTACTCATAAGTGGAAGCTAAAAAATAAACAAATAAATTAAAAAAAGAAAAAAAAGAAAGAAGGAAAGAAAGATAAAAAAATGTAGGACACTGTCAAAGGACTGCTGAAAGGGAAATCTGTAACATTAAATGCTTACATTAAAAAAGAGAAAAAGTATGAAATCAATAATCTAAGCTCCTATCTCAAGAACCTAGAAAAAGAAGAGAAAAATAAATCTAAAGCAAGTGGAAAGAAGGAAATAAAATTAAAAGTAGAAAGAAATGAACTAAAAATAGTGAAAAATGAAATTAAAAATCAATGAAAAAAATTAATGGTTTTTGGAAAGATGAATAAAATTGAAAAATTCTAGTAAGATGGATGAAGAAATAAAGAAACAGATTACCAATATCAGTAATGGAACAGAGAATATCTGTAGAATATGCAAACATTGAAAGGATAAAAAGGGAATACTACAGATAACTTTACATACGTAAATTTGACAACTTAGATGAAATGGCCTAATTTCTTATAAAACACAAACTAGCACAACTCTGTAAATATCAAGTATATCCTTATATCACAAGAGAATTAAATTCATAATTTGAAATTCCCATAAAAGATATCTACAGGTCCAAATGATTTGACTTGAAAATTATACCAAATGTTTCAAGAAGTAACACCAATTAAACACAGGCTATTCCAGAAAATACAAGGGGAGGAAACACCTCTGAATTCATTTTATGAACCTAGTAGTACCTTGATACCAAAACCGTACTAAGACAATACAAACAAAAAGAAAATGACAGACAAATTTCTCTCATGAATATAGACACAAAAATCCTTAAAGGAATATTAGCAATTGAATTCAGCAATATATAAAGGAATTGTATACCGTAATTGAGTGGGGGTTATTTCAGGGATGCAATTTGAAAGTTAATAAATGTAATCCACAATATTAATAGGCTGAAGAAGAAAAACCACAGGATTATATTAATTAATATAGAAAAAGCATGTGACAACATTCGACACTTCCTCATAATGAAAACTGATAGAAAAATAGAGATAGAAGGAAAAAGTCACATCTAGAGATAGTACATTAATAAAAATCCTATACCTTATATTCTTTTTATCTGGCAAAGGTGTAGTAACTAGAATATATTTTTAAAAACTCTCAAACAGTAAAAAATATAAACAATCCAATTAGAACACGGGCAAAAGACATGAAGAGACATTTCATTGAAGAGGATATACCGTTTCATAGGCAAACGAAAAGATTTCTGTGCTCCTTAGCCAAAAAAGAAATGCAGATTAAAACCACAACGAGCTATCACTACATATCTATCAGAATAGCTAAAATTTTTCTTAAAAATGTGATAACATGAAATGTTGGCAAGGACTTGGAGAAACTGGACATGCATACAGTGTTGGTGGGAATGGGAATGGAAAATGGTACAATAATTCTGGGAAGCAGTTTGGCATTTTCTTAGAAAAACTAAACACGCTGGGGCTGGCCTGGTGGCTCACTGCTACAGTGCACCGCTTGGGAAGCGCAGTGGTGCTCCCGCCGAGGGTTCGGATCCCACGTACAGACCGGCTGCTCACTGGCTGAGCAGGGAGCGGGGGCAACACCGAGGGTTGCGATCCCGTAGCCGGTCCCGGTCCGGTACGGGCGGGACACTGAGGGTTGCGATCTGTTGCCGGTCACAAAAAAAGACAAAAAAAAAAAAAAAAAAAAAAAAAAAAA
>NW_007728779.1:246040-250877 GCF_000696425.1 Galeopterus variegatus | reverse complement strand
AAAAAAAAAAAAAAAAAAAACAAAAAAAAAAAAAAAAAACCTAAACACGCAACTATCACACAACTCAGAAATCGCAGTCCTGCACATCTATCCAGGAGAAATAAAAACTTCTGTTCACACAAAAACCTACAGAGGAATGTTCATAGCAACCTTATTCATGATAGCCCAAAAAAGGAAAAATTGCACATACATTTCAGTGCATGAATTGTTAAATTGTTGTTCATCTATACCATTCACCTATAAAAAGGAACTAACTATTGATATGCATGACAACTTACCTGAATCTCCAGAGAATTATTTTTAGTGAAAAAAGTTTTTTTTGTTTTGTTTTGTTTTTTTTAAAAAGATGACCAGTAAGGGGATCTCAACCCTTGACTTGGTGTTGTCAGCACCACGCTCAGCCAGTGAGCAAACCGGCCATCCCTATATGGGATCCGAACCCGCGGCCTTGGTGTTATCAGCACCACACTCTACCGAGTGAGTCACAGGCCCTTTAGTGAAAAAAGTTAATCCCCAAAAGTTACACACTCTATGTGGGGAAAATGAAGTTAGTTTAGTCAGGCCCCCTTGCCTCATATCTGACTAGGTATGATTCAGCACATCCGTTGTTAACATGTTACCTGAGAGTAGAGTTCCTGCGCGTGCTGCCCTGTACCCCTTGGCTCGTTGCCACTGTTGTGTACTTTCCCTATGGAAGGCAGCGGCTCTGAACCGCCGGGCGGTGGAACTCGCATCTGGAATAAAGGATGTCCGCTTTGCCAGCAGCTACTCGGTTTTTCTTTTGCTTACCTCCCTCACCACCTGCACAGGAGGGATAGAGGGATCTGCGATCCAGCCCGACCTTCTATAATTCCATTAATGTAACATTATTGATAAAACAAAATTATTGAAAAGGAGAACAGATGGGTGGTTGCCAAGGATTAAGGAGGGGGTAAGAGGGAAGTAGGTGGGGACATAAAATGGCAACGTGAGGGATCCTTTTGGAAACATAACTGTTCGGTATGTTGATGGTATCAGTGCCAATATTCCGGTTGTGATATTGTACTACCGTTTGGGAAGACTTCAGCAGTTGTGGAAAACTGGATTAAGTGTGCATGGGTTCTGATTGCATTATATCTGTGTCAGTTCGTGGACTTGAAGCACCAGCTGTGTCTGCAATCACTCTACCTATTCCAAGATCCTTCTTCAGTATTTCTGACTATGGGCAAGATGCGTGTGTTCAGTTACATGGTGAAGGGCCTGGCTAAGGACACTGGTTTTTACAGCATAACCCGACATGAATGTCAAACGCAACAACGATGGTCACAGATTTTGGTTCATCTCTTTTGAGTTCCAATAAGTGTTTGTGGGATCCAGTCTATTCATTAATCCTCTCCTGATTGCCTTCCCTGTGGATTTCAATCTCCAGCATCAGATGCCAAGAACAGCCTTACAAAGACTACTTAACCATCCCTTGCAATTGTGTAAACTAATACCCTGTACCAAATCCCTACTCTTTCTTCTGCTGGTCTCTTGTTGAACACTGATACAATCATGATGTGTATTACCAAGGATAAACAAAGTCAGACATGAGTCAAAGTGGTAAAGACAGATCGTTGTAAGTAATATACTATACCAATTGGGAAAGAAGTCTAGTATGAACTGAACTCAACTTTGATTTATATAGAGGTGTGTGCAGAAAATAGGATAATTCAGTCAGATTCCCTCTGCTCAGGTCTGGTTGGGAGTCGTGCAGCACATTTCTTTGTTAACAAGTTGCGTGTGGGTGGAGTTAATCCGCATGTACACCCATGTATCTTTTTAGTTAGTTGCTATTGTGTGTTCTTCAGTTTGTGAAGCAGAAGCTGGCTGGCAGAGTTTGCATCTAAAAATAGAGCATGTTTACTCTGCTGTCATCTGCTCAGTTTCTCTTCGACTTTACTGGTAGCAGTTGAGTTTCTGAGTTTCTCCTTTGTATTGCATAGCTCCTAGTGTTGTGTGTGATGAATAAAGACTATTCCTTCTTCAACCAAGGCTCTAAGGACCTTTTTGCTGGTTACCTAGCTCACAGAACTGCATGTGAAGGGTTTGTGAATGGGCTCGAGGGGTCTGTGAGCTCCAGACCCTAGCTCTAGCTCTACAAGGTGACTGGGCATTTTAAGTAGAAAATGACAGAACAGGGAAGGGGTGAGTAGGGAGGGGATCAATAGAGTAAAGGAAATAAAAAATTATAAAAAGAAGGGAGAGAGGGTTGGTTGATGTGAAATTCAACTGTGTTTGCGAACTGATACTTATGGAAGCTAAACTCCTATCTTCCTACTGAGACTGGGCAACAGGAAGTCTTTTTTCAACAAATACTAAAGAAATTCTTTCACAGTCTTGAATTTTCCCAGGCAGGTGCACTTTAAAGGGGGTTAGGGTCATCCTAGAGATGCAGCCTTATGCTATTAGAAATTATATTATTGTTTTGTTCAAGTCTTTATAGACCAAGACTGAGATCTAAGTTGAGAAGAAAGATCAAAGAGGACTGGCTAGCATTTGGTTAAGGAGAGAATCTTTGTTACCATAAAGCAGTTTTAAATAATAATTAATGTTTTATAAATTTTCTTTAGAGATATGCAAGTACTTACCTGATCTGTCATCATACACTGAGAAATATAGCATTATTGCTTTACTAATATAAATAATGCTTCCTTCCGAGATAATTTAAATATATTGAAAGGCTATTAAATAAACACTTAAGGAGTTAGAAATATCTGTAGTACAAATTTAAGTTGGAAATCATTCTGTAATTTCATTATTCATGTATTCAATAACTTCATTTTAAGATAGCTAAATTTAATGAAAAGAATAATTTAGTACTTGCAGAGTAAAAAAAGATGTTGATTGTGTTTAAAATATGTAAGCCATTACAATATTAAAAGCATGCCAACTCTAAATTTATGAAAGGCATTGACAATCAAACTCAATAGTATTAATTTTGGAAATATTACAGAAAGGACTTCAAAAGAAGACTTGTTTCATAGGAATGCTAAAATTCCAGAATTGTCATTGACCATCCCAAGATTCCTGTGTTCCATATTCAGAGCCACCATCTAAAAGTTTGAATCATAAATTACCTGAGCATGTTTAAAATGCATATTTTAAACATAAAAAAATAAACTGGCTTCTCAAGGTTTTGCATATTTGATAAATCAATAATTCTGTCTTCTAAGGCCAAAATTTTGACACTTTCACCTTCACACAGTGGGAGAGGCTTTGGCTTTTTTGTAATCTTTAGGTGATGTTTAGACCGAATTTCAAATGACCAATAAGAAGTGATACATAGCCAAATATTAAACTTCGCTTGCAGTTGCATGCCTGTGAGCAAATGGACTTGTACTTTGGGCTCTGTGTACTAAGGTTCACATTTTGATTATGTTTTTCAGTATCGTCTGGTTGAATAAATAAATGTCAATGTTTTGTTTCAAGTTTCTGGAAGGACTGATACATAGTCAATCCACACTTGGTGGAACTATTCAAAATATGGGCCACGATACTTGTATGTGGGAGTATCTAAAATTATCTTGTACAATGCTATTTTTCCTTTTCTCTTCTTTCCCTTTAGAATGTCATGATCATGTATTTCTCCACTCCCAACACTTTCAATTCTTTATTTTTAAGTCACACTTGTCTCTTAAGACTGTACACTCCCTTCTAAAACAATAGTAATTTTGTGCCAAGTCCCTACATTTGTCTCTTTGAGTCTTTAGTAACCACCAGAGTGATTGGCACTGTGGATTTATAAGCAGTTGTGCAATGATATAAAAATGTGAGTGAACAAATAAATGAGATTTTTCTTCTCTAATTAGCCAGCAACGATCTCCTAATTCTCTGCAATTTCTGATAACTCATCTGTGGAATTTTTTGTGTAAACACCCTTAAGACTCCCAGGAGCCCCCATTCACCTACTGTTGAAGCTATGGGTATCATACAAAATGTATATGCCTTTATGTTACAGCAGTTCAAGGACTCTCTTCAAGATCAATCTCTTAAATCTTCTTATGGACACTTTGTTCCAGTTGATTATTTTATTATTCTGTTCTGTTATTCTTGGATTCTGCCACTCCCTCGCACCGTTTTTGTTGTTGTTGTTCCTGGTTCCTACACTGGGAGTACTCTATAAAGAAGACATATAAAGTGTCTTTAGTGAACTTACATTCTAGTACAATATACTGATGGTTCCTGACTTAACATGGCTCGACTTACAATTTTTCGGTTTTACGATGAATTTATCCAAATGTAACCCCAACTCAAGTCCAGAAGCATCTGAACTTCTAGTGGTTCAACTTAACAATTTTTTGACTTTATGATGAGTTTATTGGGGTATTAAGTGCGTTTTCAACTTGTACTATTTTTGACTTATGATAAGTTATTGGGATATAACCCAATAAGTCAAAGAACACCTGTATTAGAAAAATGTGATCTATTACACAAAGTTATTAGTAAATTGGACTGTATCAATACAAAAAACTAGAAATAATATAAATAGCACAGTAACACAAATAATTATTAGGTAGACAAATAATTATTGCATCAAACAAAAAGGCACAAACTTACTTTATATATTAAAAGGAACGATAAACAACTACAGATATAACTACCATATGATCCAGCAATCCCACTACTGGGTATATACTCAAAGGAATGGAAATCATCATGTTGAAGGGATACCTGCACTCTCATGTTTATCACATGTCTATGACATGTCTGTCAGCTCAATTTACAGTAGCCAAGCTATGCAATCAACCTAACTGTCCAATCAATTTCTTGACTCTTTATCTTTATCTCAAATCTCTACTTTTGTTTACCATCAAAC
>NW_007728779.1:236213-242598 GCF_000696425.1 Galeopterus variegatus | reverse complement strand
ACTTTCTTAATATAATACTACCAACAACCTACTTGCTGCTGACTTTAATGACCAACATTTCTCATTACCTGACTTTGTATTAGCTCTCAGTTGTGTCAACCACTCTTTTCTTAAAATACATTATTGCTTGATAGCACACTCTTAGATTTCTCCTACTTTTATGGCTACTGTGGCTACTGATGGTTGCTTTATCTCTTATGTAGTTTTTCAGGACTCAGTCCTAAAGTCTTTTTTTTTTAAAGTTACTTGTACATGCTGTCTTCCCTGTTGAGTCTAAATCATTCTCAAGGTTTTAAATTCAATTTAAATAGCAACAGTCACATATTGATGTTTTTAGACTTACTTCTCCAATCCTGATCTTTTGGCTGAGCTTCAGACATATGTATCAAGACCTACTGGCCTTTGATATGTTCAAAACATCCAAATGTTAAATCCTGGTCATTCTCCGTAGATCTGAATTACTTCTATAATTAACCACTGGTTATTCCAAAAGGAAGCATCCTTCATCAATAATTATGTCTCTATAATTTTCCACATCTAATCAATTACTATTCTGCTGGGAAGATCTTCACAATATTTCAAAATGTCATCAACTTTTCTCCATTTCTATTACTATCAACCTAGTTCAATCTACCATCTTATAAAAAATATTTTCATGATTTTTTTTATTTTCTCTTGTGTAGGAAATTAAAGCTTGTTGCTGAAGATAAAGAGAAATTGCTAAGCTTCAGTAAACTTTATTCCAGCTGCCTAGAAGAACAGGAAAAGGAACTGAATCGGAATATGTAGAAGGACTTCAATGTCGAAAAAGGTCTGAATAAATTTTTAAATTTTAAATTTATATTGCTACCAATTTGCCTGTTAAAGAGATCTTATTCCCCAGCATCCTGGCAGTGGAAGTAGAAAACAGAGGTTTTTTGTTTGTTTGTTTTTAATGTTCTAAAGGACTGAAAAGTGATAGTGATTATGGTTATAATAAGTGAAATAATGCAGATATGGTGAAGTTGGATAGAAGATAAAATGAAGACACAAATCTATTGATAGACTGGAAGAAAAAGGAGAAGTTATAAGACAAGGTCATGATGATAATATAAAAATAATTGTTAATAAATCACAACTTTATGAAGCACTATCTTTGTATTCTCTTATATATCATTTTATAAAATAATATTCTTACTGATAAACTAGGCTGGCTTGAGGAAAACAGCTGTATATTCTCTCTTTGCATTCGTGGAATTGATCTAGAATGCTATAAATTTCTCTGTACAACTAAATAATCTCAATATCTTGATTAACATCAATTAATAACTATATTATGTTTTTTGATAATAGCGCCGACTTTGCCTTACAAATATATTTTATCTGACCAAAAAATATTCAGAGAGCACAGTGTCTTTGATTTTGTTAGCTGAGTGTGAGGAACAACAGCAACAACAAAAATAGCTGGCCTGCAAATCCGATGACCAGGCTTCTCTCTTATTCCCTACTTTGAACTGCACAGAAAATTCTAATAAATGATTCACATACAGGCATGCTATGGCTTTCTCTTGGAGATCACATTGCTTATTTACTAATACTCACTTACTATAGGCTCTAAGATACTTGAAATCAGGAAACCTGTTCAACTTTTTAAAATCCATATTTTATAATCTCATTTCACAAATAAATCCATAATTTGTCATACCTACTAATATTCTTAAGAAAAAGTGTACAATTTTAAAACTCTAGAGTGAAAAGGATGTCCATAAAAGCCATTATGCAATGAAGTAAAGATGGATCATTGCAAAGGGGTAGAAAATAAAGTAGGCTTAGAAGGGCTGCTGTAAATCGTGTCACATAGTTTTATATCCTCTGGAAACACACAGCAAAGTACAGGACAGATTAAAAAATAGTTATCAAAATACAGGGGGAAAGGGGGCTTATTATTAAATGCTTTTGTTTCATCGCTAATTTTCAGGTTCTAACTTTAAAGGCTGAAACTACAAAGCTAATTACATTATGCAGAAAAGAAAAAACTGGGAAAAAATTTAAATCCTGTCTAATTTCTTTTAGGCAGATTCAGAATTTAGTAATTTAATTTTACTTAATATCATTAGCTTTGGATAAGAGATGTGAATAGCAGTGTAGTTGAAATGCACATTTGTAATGCTCTATTTTTATGGAATAGCTATAATTTGTAGCTTTAAATACTTTTCAAAAATCAAACTTTGACCATATGTTACCATTGAGAAATAATATTTCTTCATGTAATCATTCATAAAGGATATCTTGTGCTATAGTTTTAAGAATGGTAGAAATTTAGAACACTACAAAGTAATCAAAGTTTTAAATCTTCACAGGTACAATTTTTAGCTCATGACTGCATATTTTTTCCAATGAACTTAATATATTTTTGAAAATACAGGCTCATATTTCACTTAGCTTAAATATAATTTTTTTTCAAAATATATTTTATAGCACACAGCTCTTTTCATGTAAATAATATCTATCATCTTACACTAGTCAAGCATATTATTTTAGAAGACTATGGAATAGTTGCAAAAATTTGTGAAAAATCAAACCATTTGAAAATATCTTAATAAGAATGATTATTTATGTGGTCCTCTGAAGAATGTTAAAAGAAAATTTCTGCTTTCTGCTTTCTGATTTATTGTCAAGTAACAAACCGGACCTCTCCTTGTCCATCCCCAGTTCCCATGTTTGACCTTGTTTTACACTTTGATCTGGTGAGGGGGTTGCTAAGAAGAAAACCACCTTCATCAATCACTTTCATACTATCCAAAAGTACTAGTAGAATTCTCCAGCATCTGTTCACAAAATATTCAAAAGTCTGGGAGACTCAAGGGGTTCTCAAAACTTTATCCACCTTTCCACTTCTGACACAAACACAAATATTTACACGCAATGTGTGTGTACAGTTTTCTTTGTTGAACTTAGTTATTACTTCCATTCAGATATATGTAGACCCTGATGAAGAGGTGAAATTGAGGAAGGGAGTGCATAAGATTAGTGATCTTAAGATGGCCAAGCTTCCAGTCCTTGTCTTCTTTCAGTATTTTATTTATATCCAGGAAACATCAGTTGACTCTTTGAATGCCCCCAATGACTGTTTTCCTGAAACAAATGTCCAAATAACTCTCTGAAACACAATACATAATAAAATTGCATACAGTTTCACCTGATAATTTGTCCTCCTTTTTATAACATTCTTTCTTTTAACTTTAGTCGCCAATTTCATTTTCAGGTATCTTGTCTTCCAGTCCTCATTTCTTCTTTCTCCGTTATATATTGAATGTGAATACTTTGATGGTGTTTCTCTTTGGTGTTTTCCCGAATATTCTTTTTCCATTTACTTAAGG
This sequence comes from Galeopterus variegatus, assembly GCF_000696425.1. Classification (NCBI taxonomy): domain Eukaryota; kingdom Metazoa; phylum Chordata; class Mammalia; order Dermoptera; family Cynocephalidae; genus Galeopterus; species Galeopterus variegatus. Next base: position 239,239 of record NW_007728779.1, on the reverse strand, counting down.
AAAATATGGTAAAATGATAACAATATTTGAATGCATTAATAAAATGAATATTTTGAACATACCATGATATCAAAAGCCACCTATGCTGAGTTAAGCTGTCCAAAAGCAGTTAAATATTTCTGTGTTCCCAGTGACAAATTGTTTTAAAAGTGTAATTTTTTTCCCTACCTTTACTAAAAGTTGGTGCAAAATTGTGGAATGTAAAACACTGATTAATTGACATATTCTTATTTTAGAATATTGTCAAATGTAATTCTTTATGTAATGTGAAGTACAAGATAGACACATATTTTTGCTAGGAAAATTAATAGAATGATTAATAGAAAATGAGAAATATGGGCTGGCCAACTCAGTTGGTTGGAGTGCAGTGTTGTAACACAAAGGTTGAGGGTTTGGGTTGCAGCATCTGCCAGTCGCCAAAATCAAAACAAAACAAAAATAAGTAAAAAAGAAATTGAGAAATATTTGCTTTTCAGTTTTTCTGCTTACCAGCTTTGTGATTTCATCCAAGATATTTAATTTCCCTGACCATGGATTTTGCTAAGGTATTAAAAGGAACTAATAACACTTTCCCTACCCACATTCACAAAGTCCATTTAACTTAATGGATGTGTATGCATTAACGTAAGTAAACTTAGAAATGGTAGATGACTGTTCTTCATCAAAACATGAAAACGTATTAGAGTGTAGTTAGGGCTCTTGACAGAAGTAAGGAGATAATTTTGAAATCTCAGAGCAGAACACAGGTGGGGTAGAACTGCAATTTATATCTCATATAGGAAAGTTTAATTTGGCAGCTGTTTAAGAGACTTTGCTCTAGGTCTTTGCTCATGACTAAGATGTTTGTCAGATGTAGTGTCGGGCCTCCCTGAGCCAGAGGCCGACAAAACCGAGCGGGAAGAGACCCCGGTCCNGTCCAAAGTCCATCTGGTGGTGGCAACAGTGAACCAGAGGTCTCACATTGCAAGATGGTGGGAGCAGAGAGAGCAGAGACACAGAACCTCCTCTTGTAAAGCCCTCAGAACCATGCTCCTGGCCACCATTTTTAATCCATTCACTATGGCATGGTCCTACAATCCAATCACTTCTCCAAAGCTCCACCTTCCAATTACCATAATAGGATTTCCCATCCTCTTAACAGTCACAGTGGGGGCCAAGTTTCTAATACGTAAAACTTGGGGGACACAATTCAAGCTTCAGTGAGTTTTGGGGGTGTTGGGAAAACAGAATAGTTTAATCTTGCCCCTTCACCTCAGGTTCAGTTGGGTGTGGTGCAGCACATTCTTTGTAAACAAATTATGTGTGGGGGTGGAGTTAGTGTGCATGTGCACCAATGCATCTTTTTAGTTTTGTTGCTATTCTCATGTGTTCTAGAGAGTGTGTGGAGCAGCAGCCCTGAACTGCTGGCTGGCAGAGAGCTTGTGTGTAAAAATAGAGCATGTTTACTTTGCTGGCAAATGCTCAGTTTTAATTTGGACTCTGCTGGTAGCAGTTGAGTTTCTGAGTTTCTCTTTGGACTGCCTAGATCTCAGATGTGTGTGTGTGTGTGTGTGTGTGTGTGTGTGTGTGTGTGTGTGTGCTGACTAAAGACCACTCTTTCTTCATGTATGGCTCCAAGGACCTTTTTTCCGGTTACCTAGCTCATAGACCTGAGTGTGAAGAGTTTGTGACCCAGTCTGGACAATGGGCTTGAGGGGTCTGTGAGCCCCAGGACCCAGCCCTAGCTCTACTGGGGAGACATAATTCAATCCACTACACACACCTCTCTCTCTCTCTCTCTCTCTCTCTTTCTCTCTCTCTCTTTCTGTCATTTTTTAAGAATTTAAACACTATATTTTAGTCTCTTATCTGAAAATAACACCCAATCAATTTCTTGACTCTTTATCTTTATCTCAAATCTCTACTTTTGTTTACCATCAAACTCCTCAAAAATTGTCTAGCCATCCAGAATTCAATCCTTTACTTCCACTTTGCACTTTTTGTCACTTTAGAACTCCACTGAACTTTCTTAATATAATACTACCAACAACCTACTTGCTGCTGACTTTAATGACCAACATTTCAATGCAATCAACCTAACTCTTGGATAAGAGTAATGTGATATATGTACACAATCGAATACTACTCAGCCATAAAAAAGAATAAAATTTTGCCATTTACAGCTACATGGATCAGCCTGGAGAAAATTATGTTAGGTGAAACAAGCAAGGCACAGAAAGAGAAATACCACATGTCCTCACTCATAAGTGGAAGTAAAAGAAAGAAAGAAAGAAAGGAAAGAAGGAAGAAAGAGAAAGAATCACAGTAATACATTGAACTTTCTTTTTTTTTTTTTTTTTTTCTCTTTTTCGTGACTGGTAAGGGGATAGCAACCCTTGGCCTGATGTCGCCCGCACCGCGCTCAACCAGTGAGAGCACCGGCCATCCCTATATATGATCCAAACCTGCAGCCTCGGCGCTCCCAGCACCGCACTCTCCCGAGTGAGCCACGGAGTCGGCCCAACATTGAACTTTCAAAAGGAGAGAATGGAACTGTGGTTACTGGAGGTGGGAAATGGGGAGGGGGAGGGAGGCTAACAAGAAATTGTTTAATGGACACAAGGAATGATTACATTCTGTAATGAACATGCTAATTATCTTGATTTGATCATCACATATTGTGCACAGGTACTGATATTCAACTCTGTACCCCACAAATATGTTTAATCAATTATTTTTCAATAAACAGCAAAAAACAAATGAAAAGAAACTGATAGATCAGAATTTGGTAAATCTTATTGTTTGTAAATAATAGTTAAAAAAATCTGAGAAAAATATCTAGTTTACATAAGAGGCAACTGATGATTGTTGAATTTCGGATTCTGATTTAGTAGGTAGGTATTCTGCACTTCTAAAAATCGTCTGGGTGATGCCAATACCGCTAAAATTTTACTGCTCCTAGAGTATCAAAGTCATAATACACTGATTTATTTGAACATAGTCAATACAAACTATTTTATTTTAATTTATGCTTAATTTACTATTAA
>NW_007728779.1:226203-234364 GCF_000696425.1 Galeopterus variegatus | reverse complement strand
TTGGTTGGAGTGCAGTGTTGTAACACAAAGGTTGAGGGTTTGGGTTGCAGCATCTGCCAGTCGCCAAAATCAAAACAAAACAAAAATAAGTAAAAAAGAAATTGAGAAATATTTGCTTTTCAGTTTTTCTGCTTACCAGCTTTGTGATTTCATCCAAGATATTTAATTTCCCTGACCATGGATTTTGCTAAGGTATTAAAAGGAACTAATAACACTTTCCCTACCCACATTCACAAAGTCCATTTAACTTAATGGATGTGTATGCATTAACGTAAGTAAACTTAGAAATGGTAGATGACTGTTCTTTATCAAAACATGAAAACGTATTAGAGTGTAGTTAGGGCTCTTGACAGAAGTAAGGAGATAATTTTGAAATCTCAGAGCAGAACACAGGTGGGGTAGAACTGCAATTTATATCTCATATAGGAAAGTTTAATTTGGCAGCTGGTTAAGAGACTTTGCTCTAGGTCTTTGCTCATGACCAAGATGTTTGTCAGATGTAGCACTAGGTCTTCTATCACAGCCAAGCTGTTAGTCAGCTCTAGATAACAATGTCACGTGTGGTAGTGTAATAAGGAGTTTATGTATCCATCTTTATGATAATCTGGGTTTGTATTGGGAATTGATTTTTTTTTATCTTACAATGTTTGTCAGCCTTGTAAAACTCGCTTTATCAAACGTTCAGGTTTGTTTAGTAAATTTACTGGCAAAGAAGGCAACAATGTTGATCAATTAGTCAAGGATGATAGAATAAGAATGCAGTATTAATTGTCACCATGTCCAAACTCTTCTTAAATTTTTACATTTTTTGCTCTACAAAAGGACTGGTTAGAGAAAGTCTGCTTTGAGCCCAGGATTACTAGCTTAAGTCTTAGAGAGACAGTAAAACATAAATAGGATCTTTGTTCAGAAAAGGTAAATCATAAAACAATGTCCTGGTTCATTTTATTGTTTGCCTCAGATTTTTCAAGGTCCTTTTGGCCTAGAAGCAGAATATGTCTAAGGTTTCCACCCCCACTAACCTCCCACAGTCAGTTAGCACACAATACTGGTAATAAAGCATTATAACATTGCTAATCATTTTTCAAATTACTAATTAGTTATGAAAATCACTTTTAAAATTTTTCTTCTATAGTACATACTTCTAAGACTTTAAAATATGTCTACTTCATGAACTCAAAATGGACCATTGGGTAAATTTCCAAGTGTATAATAGATTTAAATCTTCCCTGTTCAATGCATATATGCCAAAAGAGATCAGTTTAATTGTACATGCTAAGTTACATAAAGAAAAAAATCATCTATAAATCCATGCACATAGTGATGATATGATTGTCTTGAATATTGGTACATTTGGACAGGTCATCAAAAATTTATTACCTGTTATTAATCTTCTGTAAAGAAATGATTTTTAAAAACATGTAAATTCAATTTTATTTATACTATCCAAAGGACTTCTAACATCATGATCTTCCTTTCAAATGAACAAAGCAAAAGAGCTCCATACTGTCCACTACTATATTATCCTAAACTTTTACAAATATAGTAAGTTGCTACTTCCTAACAGCTGGAAAATGCTAAACATAGTCTTAAGTCTAATATTCAAGTAAGAGTAGAGAAACCATGCCCTGGATCCCAGTGTAAATTTTAGCACTGTAGAAAAGCAGACCCAAATTCCCACAAACTTTTCCACCAAGTATGTTTAAAACTAAGCATCCAGGACTCCACATAGAAGTTAGGCAGTTTGCACAGCCTGATCATAGCCCCCTTGGTGTTCATCATTTTCTCCCCTGGCTCCTGGGGCAGAAGGGAGAAAAGGAAATCAATTAAGGGGGGAAGAAAAAAAAAAAAAAGAACCAAAAGAAAACAAAGAATAATTTGCAATTGTAACAATTTGTAACATATTTCCTTATTTTGTGTAGAGGCAGTTGTAGTTATATAATCTTGAGGTTAGAATCAATCTTGACATGCATCTAGTCCAAATAGATCAAAGTCTCTGCATACTTATGTATTTTTTGCAAGTTATTGGATTTGGTTGAATGGAAAGCACGTTGGAGGTGGAGTAATAATATCTCACTTATAGTATCTTCATCATTTTCTCCCCTGGCTCCTGGGGCAGAAGGGAGAAAAGGAAATCAATTAAGGGGGGAAGAAAAAAAAAAGAACCAAAAGAAAACAAAGAATAATTTGCAATTGTAACAATTTGTAACATATTTCCTTATTTTGTGTAGAGGCAATTGTAGTTATATAATCTTGAGGTTAGAATCAATCTTGACATGCATCTAGTCCAAATAGATCAAAGTCTCTGCATACTTATGTATTTTTTGCAAGTTATTGGATTTGGTTGAATGGAAAGCACATTGGAGGTGGAGTAATAATATCTCACTTATAGTATATGAGGCCATGGAAATGTCACCTAATCTTTCTAAGTCTTGCTTATGACATTGGTTGAAAAAAAAAAAGAAAGAGAGAGAAAGGGTATAAACATATTTACCTATCCATATTAAGAAAGAGAGAGAGAAAGGGTATAAACATATTTACCTATCCATATTGTTGCAAAAGTGCCTGTGAAAAGAAAGAGAGAGAAAGGGTATAAACATATTTACCTATCCATATTGTTGCAAAAGTGCCTGTGAAAATATTTTGAAAATCCCTACATGTCATCCAAATATTACATGCAATTATCATTGTCTTTTATTTGTAGCAGCACACAGAATAAAAACATCAGGATGTGAAACAGAAGTTTAGTTGACTAAGGAAGAAGCTTTATTGCCTTTTTAGATTCAGAAAAGGCCTAGAGAAGAAAAGAATACTATCAAAAGAAAATGGTGAAAGCAAAATGGCTTAAAAAGACATTCACAAAGAGAAAACAGGTTAAATAATATATCTTATCCAATTATAAAAGCTATATAGGAGCTGGGGCATAACTCAGGATGAAAGAAAAATAAATATATAAAAGAAAAACCAATGAAATTGGAGATTGAAGTTACAGAATGTTCTAATTGCTGGAAATAAAGAAGCAAGACTGTGCTCAACATTAAACACTAAAATGAGAACAGTTAGAATTTTTTTGAAACATAAATAATATCCTAGTAAAGAATAATGGTCATAATATTTGGATACACATTTGTATGAAAGTTTTTATTTATTTATTTTATTTTTTTAATTTGTGGAAAATAAACCAAACAATTAAATGTTCTTAAAGAAACAAGGGGTTTTGCTGCAGACCTAAATCATGAATTCTGAGATTTGTCTGGAGGAGACAAGATATAACATAACCTTGGCAGGGGTAAGCAGGATTAAATGAAGATTCTTGATGAAAACATTGATAAAATCATGTCTGACATTTATTGGAATCAGATATTTTTTTCCTATGGTAAAAACAGTAAAGAGATAGGTAGGAATTCTATTTTATTTTATTTTGGGTGGTACCAGTTAGTATGGAGATCCCACCCTTGACCTTGGTGTTATCACCACCACACTCTAACTTTGTGAGCTGACTGGTCAGCCCTCGGGGTAAGCAGGATTAAATGAAGATTCTTGATGAAAACATTGATAAAATCATGTCTGACATTTATTGGAATAAGATATTTTTTTCCTATGGTAAAAACAGTAAAGAGATAGGTAGGAATTCTATTTTATTTTATTTTGGGTGGTACCAGTTAGGATGGAGATCCAACCCTTGACCTTGGTGTTATCACCACCACACTCTAACTTTGTGAGCTGACTGGTCAGCCCTCGAATTTTATTTTCAAGACATTTCATAAAACAATATGTTTTAGGGTAACTAAGATGAGAAATGAGCTGTGCCAAGCACTATAGAATTTAATTAGTATTATTTTTTTACTGTGTTCTGTGTTGAGAAGACATCTCTTGCTTTGGCTGAAGACCCCAGTAGGTGCTTTGCTATAGTAGTGCCTACTGAATGGGAATGGCTGGTGCTTTCAATCCTGTGACCTGCTATTATAAATATTCTAGGAATACTGAAAGGAGAAAGGCCTACCAAATGTAAACTTCACTTCTATTTAGGTTCTTGACACAAAATTATTACCTGCTCTCATACTCTGGGAAATCCATTTAGAGCATATGCAGGGCATGGACAACATGAGTGGTTTATTCTGAAAAAACATCATGAATGTTTAAAAAATACAAGGAATAATTATGTTCTGTAATGATGAATACACTCATTATCCTGATTTGATCATCACACATTGTACACAGGTATTGAAATTTAACTCTACCCCACAAATACGTGTAACAATTATGTTTCAATAAAAAGTAGCTCCAACTAAAATATAAATAAGTAAAAATAAAAATACAAACATTTAGAATCCTTTCCCATGGTGTTTTTATAACAACAGATGGTTAATATATGATATTGTTAATAAAGGCAAAAGTAAGAAGTAAAATGTCAATATGTTTTCTTCGACGATTACAAAATATAGATAAAACTTTAAGAGTAATAGAAGTTCAGTACTCCAATGGAGACATTACTATATTATAGAATTTAGGAGCTAGTTTGGGTTAATAAGCTCAAATTATTTTTCGAAAAGTGGCAAGTTATAATTATGTTTAAGTTAAAGACTTTAGGATTAAAATAAATTTCTGTACAATGCTCCTGAAGTGCTAAGTGCTTACTTATCAATTTCCTAAAGGGTTTATAGGGTTTGAAGACAGAAAGTGGACAATCATAAATTGACATATGTATAGATATACAGATTTACAGATAAATATGATTTCAGGTTTTCTGTTTTTCCCACTTTTATTTCCTCTCATTTCCAGTATTTGAAATTTAATATAACAGTTTAATCAGTAAAGAGAAATTCCAAAAGACCTCACATTTGGCAATGAATTTTTAGATACAGTATAAGAAGCACAACACATGAAGGATAAAAATCAATAAGTGGGGCTTCATTAAAATAAAACAGACAAAAAGAAAAGTTTGTTCTATGAAAGACATTGTTAAGAGAATCAAAGGCAAGCCATAGCCTGGGAGAAAATCTTTGCAAAATGCATACCAGGTAAAGGACTTGTATCCATAATATGCAAAGAAATTTTAAAATTCAGCAACAACAAAACAAACAACCTCATCAAAAATTGAACAAAACATCTGAAAGACAACTCCTTAAAGAAGATATACAGATGGCAAATAAGACTATGAAAAGTTGCACAACACAATTGTCATTAGAAGATTGCAAACTAAACAACAACATTCCACTATGCATCAATTCAAATGGCTAAAATCCAAAAAAAAAAAAGCACAAAACAAAATGAAAACATTATGATGCCAATTGCTTGTGAAGATGCAAAGCAAAGGAACTCTCATTCATTGATGGTTAGAATAAATTGTACAGCCATTTTGAAAAGTTTACAAATTTTTTACAAAGCTAAACATAGTCTTTCCATCTGAACCATTAATCAAGCTCCTAGATATTTACCCAACTGATTTAAAAACTTATGTCTACACCAAAACCTGCACATTAATGATAATAGTAGCCTTATTAAAAATTTATCCAAACTGGAGGCAACCAAAATATCCTTTGATAAATGAATGGAGAAAAAAGTGGTCTATTCATTAAATGTAATATTTTTTCAGTTATAAAAATGAACAATCAAGACACAAAAAAGCAAGAATTAATCTTGCATGAATATTTTTAAATGAAAAAAAGCTAGTTTTCAAACTTTGTGATTCCAATTTTGGAAAAGGCAAAACTATGGTAGCCTGGTTACCAAGAAGGCGGTTGATTCTGGGTGTTTAAAGAGCACCTAACTAAAAGGAACATATTAACTGAATGACGGGAAGTAGCCAGCTCTCTGAAGAAATCTATCTATTCTGTTCCTTAAGCAGACCAGTATCATGATATGTGTATAGGACACAATAGTTGGAAGACAAGATACTTTCATGTTAAGAAACAGAAAAAGTCTTGAGTGGTGTAAGTGGTGATGAATAAGGAAACAGCATGGTATGGGATGAGGTTTAAAAGTTTAACAAGGACCAACATATGTGGGGCTTAGTAGGCCATGGTGATAAATATGGATTTTATTTTAATTTTAAGGGGAAATCACTGGAGGATTTGCTGGTTAATTATTTCAAATTTTACCTGTGTTTCTTTAAAATTTTGAAGATTTTCTAATTTAAACAAATATTTATCATTTTAATTTCCAAAATTTGGAAGCAAGCAGGGATGTTCACTACCCTACTATAAATATTATTGTGAACTTTCAGGGTACTGAAATTACATTATACACAGAAATTAGAGAAATAACTCAGAAAAATAAAATTAACTTTTTAATATATTGTTTAAAAACTTATTTAGAATTAAGTAAAGCTTTGAAAAGTAGCTAATTATGGCTGATTAATAATCAGTTATAAAATCCACAAAAAATAACTAGAACTTATATAAGTTAAAAATTCTGTAACCAATAACAAAACATTGTAAGAATATCTAGAATGACTCTAATAAAGAATCATGAAAACCTTGTATGAGAAAAATGACAAAACTTCAGTGTATAAAAACAATTTCAATAATCAGATAAATAATGTGTTTCTGGATGTGAAGAGTTTCAATGAACTTAAAATGTTTAAGCTCATTGTAGAGATTTTTCACCTCCTTGGTTAAATTGATTCCTACTGAAAGAAATTTAAGAGGACACAAAAAGATAGAAAGACATACCATGCTCTTGGATGGGAACAATTAACACTGAAAATGTCTGTTTTATCCAAAGCAATCTACAGATTCAATGCAGTCCCCATCAAAAGAGCAATGCCATTCTTCACAGAAATACAAAAAGCAATTCTAACATTCATATGGAACTTCAAAAGATCCCAAATAGCCAAAGAAATCCTGAGCAAAAAAATAATAAAGCTGAAGGCATAACACTACCCAACTTCAAATTATATTACAAAGCCATGGTAACCAAAACAGCATGGTACTGCCATAAAAACAGACAATCAGATCAATGGAGCAGAATAGAAAACCTGGGAATCAACCACAGACTTACAGCCTACTGATTTTTGACAAAGGCAACAAGAACATAAATTGGGGAAAAGACTGCTTATTCAATAAATGGTGCTGGGAAAATTGGATTTCTAAATGTAGAAGAATGAAACTGGATCAGCACCTCTTACCATATACCAAAATCAACTCAAAATAGGTTGAAGACTCGAATATAAGATCTGAAACCATAAAATTACTTAAGGAAAACATAAGGGAAATACTCCAGGAAGAGGGTCTGGGCAAAGACTTTATGAGTAAGAACCCAAGAGTATAAGAAAGAAAACAAAAAATAAACAAATGGGACTATAGCAAATTAAAAAGCCTCAGCACAGCAAAGAAAACAATCAACAGAGCAGAAAGACAACTTATGGAATGGGAGAAAATATTCGCAAACTATACATCTGACAAGGGATTAATATCCAGAATATACAAAGAAACAACTATACAGTAAAAAAGCAAATAATCCAATTAAAAAATGGGCAAAGGAGATGAATAGACACTTTTCAAAGGAAGACATACAAATGGCCTACCGGTATATGAAAAAATGCTTAACATTGCTAGTCATAAGAGAAACGCAAACCAAAACTACATTGAGGTATCATCTCACCCCAGTTAGAACGGCCATTACTAAAAAGAACAAGAACAACAAATGCTGGTGAGGATGCAGGGAAAGGGGAACTCTTCTACACTGTCAATGGGACTGTAAATTAGTACATCCATTATGGAAAACAGTATGGAGGTCCCTCAAACAATTACAGATAGAACCACCATAAGATCCAGCAATCTCACTACTGGGCATATACTAAAGGAATGAAAATCATCATGTCAAAGGGATATCTGTATGCCCATGTTCACCACAGTTCTATTTATGATATCCAGAATATGGGGCCAACCTAAATGTCTATCAGTGGATGACTGGATAAAGAAAATGTGGTATATATACACAATGGAATACTACTCAGCCATAAAAAAGAATGAAATTCTGCTGTTTTCAGCAACATGGATGAGCCTGGAGAAAACTATGTTAAGTGATATAAGCCAGACAAGGAAAGAGAAATGCTGCATATTCTCACTTATAACTGGTGCTAAGAAAAAGAAAGAAAGAGAGAGAGGGAGGGAGGGAGGGGGAGAGAGAGAGAGAGAGAGAGAGAGAGAGAGAGAGA
>NW_007728779.1:215849-226113 GCF_000696425.1 Galeopterus variegatus | reverse complement strand
AAAGAAAGACCTAAACAATTCCTTGAACTTTCAGAACACTAGAGATGGGGGTGAAGCAGGGTGGGTGAGTTTGGGGAGGGAAATTTTGGGTGAAGGGCATAAAGGAAAATCACAGTTTGCTTATCATAAATAATATTAAAAATGTTTAAGCTATTCAATTTATAGATTAATAAACTCCCAACTTACATTTTAACTCCAGTAAAATAAGGCTGTCATTTATTAGAATGAATACAAATATAAAGATAACTTTATTTTCATTAAAGAAGCTAGGCTTTAGCTTTATCAGTAAAAAAATTCACTTCAATTCTCATAGGAATATAGGAATAGCTTAGTTTCAATTGTTGTACTTTCTCTCCTGGAACCAAACAAATAAAGACAGAAAAATGTATTTAAAAACAATATTTTCAGTGGTATAATGAGAGAGAAATCCTAAACTGCCATGAGCATTGGCAAAGGCAATAAATTTCCCAGAGCCAGACTAAAAGCCCAGGCATGAATGAGATCACGACAGTGCAGCAGGGAAGGATAATGACAGCGTCTTCAGCTGAGGGTGCAGGTTTCAGAAAGGTTCAGAACAAATATGCTTTTAGAATCAGAGCTCCCTTTGAGAGAGACCTACTAGGAGCAGAGTTGAGAAGCATGTTTCAAGCACTGTGGTTGGAAAGAGGCTTACAAAATCCTTAGAGGCCAGAAGTGGAAAATCTCAGAATGACCCAGCAAATTTCATTTCCTAAATGTGAAGGCATGCTCTTAGAATCTTGTGTCTATTGTTACTTTATTCCTATGAAAGGACTAGGTGAGCTAGTTCCCTCAGTGTAAGGGATCCAAGAAATGTATCAAAAAAAAAAAAAAAAAAAGCCATAATGTCATTTATAACTAGTCTTGAAAGTCATACAGTTTCATTTCTGCCACATTCTATTCATTAGAAATGAGGAGTAGAACTAGGTTCCATCTCTTCTGGGGAGGATTATTAAAGAATAGGTGGACATATTTTAAAATTGCTATAATTTCTGTCTATATGAATTATCTTTCCTACATCTACTATTTGGTTACCCAGAGATTTAGTATGTAAAGAAAAAGAAGGAAATCTTGTTTCTTTCACTTCTTGGCTTTCAGAATAATAAATAGATTCCCTATTATCTTCATAGATGATTAGTTTTTTAAAAATGGTGTAAGTGCAAAAATTTTATATAAATATACATGATATATTTTAATAAAGTAGGGAAAATTTCCTTTTCATGTTCAATTGCCCCAATTTGTCCAGTAGGAGGAACTCAAAGCTGGCATCCGAGTCCTTTTGCAAAAACAATCTTTGATATACCGTTTTTGCGTAATGGTGTAATGAAATATTATACATTTATCTGATACCTTTAATGCTCAATACCAGGGAATTGATCATTTCTCTAAAGATCCATACTTTTTTTTTTGAGAAAAATGTTATATAGAGCTAACTGGTTTCTAACAGTACTTACTGGGACAGAGACAGGTCAATTGTTTTTAGGTGTTTTCAGTGAACAGATCTAGGGCAAACTATTTATGAGAAGGTACACGATGAATTCATTTTTCAGGGTTTTTACTTACCTTTTTCAGTTTCATATTTGCATCTCTATTCTACATTGACAATCATACTTCCTAATGATAGAATTTTCTTTCTATATATGCATATATTTACTTTTTCTAAATGTAATCATCACTATTATTACTAACAATATTATTATTGAAAATAATTTAAGATTTTTGTTGCAGTTCTTTTGCCCTAGAGTATATTTCGCTAGAGTTATACAATCAAAATACTGTATTTTAAAATCACTTCAAAAAATTCTGTCTTCAGTTAAGACACTGAATTGATGTATTGATAGGCAGCAATGTTCACTAAATCAATTTTGTTTTAAATTACTAGTGTTTGCTTCTTTTTTATTTTCTTTAATCTTGTTTTAGAATTGTGTAAACTACACAAATATGTAACACAAGTGATATTTAAAGGGCACTATTCTTTCGTCCCATTCCTATTTCCGCTACACTGTAATTCCCATCCCCTAGAAGTTCTTAATGCCCTTGTCTAGTTTATGATTTCCATTTCCATGTTTAAAAATAGGTAAATACACATATATGTACATCCTACACATCTTAGAAAAGTGCTATTTAATTATATGTTCTTTCCTCCACTTTTTATCATTTAACATATGCATCATGTTGTACACCTCAAATATACACAATAAAATGTATTTTAAAAATGTGCTAGGCAACGCTCTACATAGGAAGATAGACACAGTTGTCATTTTTTTTTCTGCAGTTATGTAGTTTGTTACAGCTTTGCATGTGATATGGAGCTGACTACTTGGTTGTTAGGAGCAGTTATTTTTTCTGAGTTGCTCCTTATTTTTAGGTAATTTCAGTAGATAGTATAATAGGGCATAATAATTAAGAGAAATATTCAAATAGTGCCATATTGATGGAACTCTGGTTGTATCCAGTCTTTTATTATCATACATAAGGATACAAGTTCTATGTAACTTCTATATTTTGCCAGTACTTTTTTGAGAAATGTCTTAAAATTAACTTGCTGGATCAATGAGTAAATCATATGCAATTTTTCTATCTGATGCCAAATTTACCTCCACAAGTGTAGTGACAATTTTCAGTCTCACCAGAAATGACAAATCTGTTTTAAACAACTATGCCATAGAGTATGTTATCAAATTTCTGATATTTGGTAATTTAGCAAGAAATGCAATCTTAGTGCTGTCTTTTATTTCCATATCTTTTACTATGAGAGTCTTAGCATCTTTTCATATGTGAAGGGGTATTTATATTTGTCTTTCTAAGTTCAAATCTCTTTTCATTTTTTTTCTGTAGATTTGTTGGTTTTTTCTTCTTTATTCGTAAGCATTGTTATGTGATATAACTTGCAAATATTTTCCTATTTGCAAATTGTTTTATTTCTCCTTTGGGCATGTAATTTATTTTTATTTTTACATAGTCAATTGTGTCTTTTTTTTTCTTTTTATTTCTGAATATTGATTTTAAGATAGAAAAGTTTTCCTCACTCCAGACTATAAAAAAAAAAAATTATACTTTTTTGATTCTGATACTTCTATGATTTCACATTTTACAATTACATACGGGACCTATTTGGATATGATATATTAAGATTTCTTGAGAAATCTTTTCATCTTCAAATAGCTCATTAGGGACATATAGCCAAATTAAATTTCCATATACATTTTAATCTATTTCTGAATTTTCCTTTCTATTTTATCATCCTGTCTGTAGTCCTGGGCTAATACCACATTCTTTGACTTCAAAAATGTTTGCTTTATTTGGTTGGGCTAGATAACCCACTTGGCTCTATTTTTTCAGGACTTCTATAACTATTCTTTCTTTCTCATTTCTCCAAATAAACTTTAAAATCAACTAGTTTAGTTCAAGGAAAAAAAAAATCCGGTGAAACTTTTCTTAGAATACTGATAACATTTTAAATGTCTCAGGGAGAATCGATATCTATTAGATTCACTAATGTTACCCAGGAACACGGCATGTCTTCCATATGTTCAAACCGTTTTTTGTGTGTTTTAATCGGTTTGATTGTTTTATATTTTCCCTCAAATCTGTTATGGATGTTCTCTTTTAGTTTATTTCTAAATATCTATTTATTTATTCTATGCAGAAAAATATAAGATCTTCACTTCTATTATATCTACCACTTTTTATCGTTCTATGCTGGTAATTGATTTTTGCTTTTGAGTCACAATATGTCTCTTTATTAAGTTTTCTAATTATACTGATTTGGGGGGCTTTATTTGGAAATAACCTTGTATTTTAAAGTTAGAGATGATTTTATAGTCTTCATAAAATTATACTGCTTTTACTTTTTTTTCTTATCTGAGTACATTGTCTAATACTTCCAACACAATCTTAAATGGTAGCAAAAACATTGAGCATTCTAATTTTGTTTCTCTCTTAAAAAAGAAAATCTCCAGTTTGCTTCCCTTAAGAAAAAAGTGAACTGCTGAACTAAGATATAACATCATATATTGGTAACAAGTATTTTTAAGTAAGTACTTTTAACACAAATGTATATTGAACTATTAAAATGAATTTTATGCATAAATAAAGATATTTATACAATTTTTCTCCTGAATTTTGTTAACATGATAAATTAGTTTTCTGTATTTCCTAATATTGAATTACTTTCGCTTTGCTGGATTACATTTCACTTGACCATAAGGTATTTCTTTTTAATTTTGAGAAAGAAATGTTCTAGTGGCTAGTTTATGATCTTCTCTCTCCTGTTACTCTAGGGGAAGAAGATTGGGGATATTCTGTACCATGAAATAAAAAAGGCAGTTAATTTTACCTCATCTCTTTAAGATATACTAATAATGGGCCTCTTGGCAAACAAACTAAGTTACTTTTGCTAGCAGCAGAGTCCTT
Organism: Galeopterus variegatus; assembly: GCF_000696425.1. NCBI lineage: Eukaryota > Metazoa > Chordata > Mammalia > Dermoptera > Cynocephalidae > Galeopterus > Galeopterus variegatus. The sequence goes on along the minus strand of NW_007728779.1, from coordinate 221,679 downwards.
GTCCATGAAATGCTTTCACAGAATGTACCTAATTGTCTAACATGGCTATGGCAAGCGAGCTTGGACTAAATGGATTATCGAGGTTTAGTTCACTTAGTTCATAATATTACATAAGTCATGTAACTGGTTAGAACATGGAATTGTTTGATGTCCAAGATACCACACAATTTAGAAATTTTATCTATCTATCTGACCCAGAACATGTCTGATTCAGGAAGAAAGAACATGCTGTATCATCATGCTACAAGTCACCAACATTTCCCAGCTTTGACTGCCTCTTAAATGATTGTATCTTTGAAATTATTAGTGAAGTTTGATAGTGAGTTAGAACTTTATGTTAGTCTGGCTTATTTGCAATCTGATCTTTGGTATTTGTAGAGATTGATGCTATGAGAAGGATAATTTTTCAGATCCATAAATCATAATAGTGTAAGGCACTTTTTGCAAAGAAAAAAAAAAAAAAGAAAGGTAGGGGATGAAAACACCAAGACGTTAACTTCATACCCACATGACTGCTGAATCATGTTTGATATGAAGTGGTAAAGGTTTTGAGACAAATTATAGGATATCAGTCTTACAAATGGAATTTAGAGGAAATGGACTTAAACTTGAGGGAACTGACTAATTAATTGATAGGGAGCATAGGCCAAAGGGAATTTACCAAAATATTATATTCACTAGAAGTTGCTTTCAAAGTGGTAAGATTCTTTTCTTTATCATGTGGAATTCAGAATTTTGTCAAAAGTTTGACAACCATCCTTGAAATCACTGGGATTTTTTTTTGTTGTTGTTCTTAGAACCCCGTATCAGGATTTTAGAAACCTTACCTGATCTAAGGGAAATTTTTTTAAATATTCGAATTTCAAATCTAAGGGAAATTTTCTGAAAATCTTTTTAGATTGTTGCTCCTTCTTTTGTTTCTTTTTCATTCTTTCTATTTTTCCCATCAGTTCTCAATTTATCCTCCAATTTGTTATCCTTCTCATAATTTCCATAGTTTTATACTTATGCTTTATTTATTTTATTGTTATTAATTTCATGTGATATTCCACTCCCATAAGTCAAATCTAAAGTTTGAGCACTGCCTCTTTGTTTTATCCACTGAAATTTTAAATTAGGAGACTATGTATTTTAGCTTTAAAAAATTGGTGTGTGTGGGAGGAGGTTGTGGGTGCGTGCTTCTCTACTGCACCTAAACAACTAAATTTCCATAAGTACTTCATTATTTTTTAAGGTTTTTATCATTCTTTCAAGAATTTCAATTTTACCAATACAGTTTCTGATTGTTAAAGCTAACTCGTTTCCTCTGAAAATTATTTTTTTCTTTGCTTGCTCATTATGACTCAATTTAGGTGGTGAGACTTTTCTAAAATTAAGGACTTGGCATCTTGGTTCAGTCCTGAACTCACCTACTCATTAACTCGGTAAACTTAGTCACATAACTTAATCTCTCTGTATGTCAGTTTCCCTATCTGTAATAGGGAAAATAATCATACACACTATGTAAAATTGTTGTGTTATATATATATGTATATATGTTGTGTTTTGTATATATATATATACACATCTTATGTATATACATCAGGATGTCACCTAGAAATCATTTTTATATTATTAAAAGTATAGATTAGTAGAAATATTGATATAATGGAATAAAAAGAACTACATTATTAAAAGTAGGTTATGCCTTGGACAAGATTGCAATTAATTATTGTTACTTTTTAATACAGCTACGAATTTTCCACGTTTACTCTGAAGACATTTTACTTTGGCAATGACATAAAAAGAAAGAGAAAATATTTGATACTGAAATCCAAATCACCCTGTCCTATAAATGATTTTTTGTTGCAAATATTACAAAGTATAGATATGAGAATCATCTCCTTATAAACATAAACCAATTCTGTTTTTTTTTTCTCTCAAACTTTTAGACAGTTTCAGGCATTAATAGTCATCTTGTTCTTTATGTTCAGAATTTTCTTGGGAGTCCTCTTGAATAAGGGGAGATGCACAGGCCCTGGGAGGTGATCTTCAACTTTGTTGCAGTTTTCTCTTTGACATCAAAACAAATTTATGAAAAAAAAACAAAAACAAAAACAAAAAAAAGTTATGTAATCAGCTCAGTTCAGTTTAAGTCATACTTTTAGGTAATGTTTAAAAAACTGTAAATGTTGGCAACAATAAGAGGAACTATAATTGAATATTGTTAAAATGAGTAAATGAAATTAGAGAGGGAAGAAATCGTACTTGTATGTAGTGCCAAAGATTAGGCTATAGTTTTTGTTACACTTGCAAAATACTTATCACTTCAGATATTTAGAGCTGTGTTTACATGAGGAAACAGAAGTGGGGTTGTGTGTGTGTGTGTGTGTGTGTGTGTGTGTGTGTTTTCCTCTCTTTTTTAGCTTAAATATGTAATGCCATTAAAGAAATAATCAGAAACTTATGGGAGAGTCACCATTTTGGACAGTTAATATGAAAATATTTGGGTTTAGACATATATGAAGGAAAGTGAGATTCCTGTCTTTCAAAAACAGTAGCCAATGATATGCTTATAAAAACTACATTATATATTTTTTCATTTTTCCTCTTTATTTTTCATTTGGATCTAATAGAAAGATTATTCAAATTAATATCACTGTCTTTACTTTAGCTTTCATAATGCAATTAGAGAAATTTCGAGTCCTAAATAGCCTTCATTAGAATCATTTTATAACATCTATTTGGCTATTATAAAACTACAAAATATTCATTGATTATGCTAAAATATAAGGGGAGTTCCAATGGTACCAGGAATATTTTCTTGGTAAGCCTACTTTAAACCTGTTGTGTTGGAAAGAAATCCAACATCTTGCTACCTAAAATAAATGTAGTCATTAATTTAAAAGGTGTCATCTTAACAAAGTTTATAAAATGAACATTAAGAAGTTTTTAAGAACATCTGCAGATGGCATGTTATTCTAACACAAATATCGATCCATCCCTAGCAAATATTTTCAGTAGGAATATTTTATTTTTGTTTTAAATAGTTTAAAACTTGGAATATATATAAATATATATGAGAATTATAAAACACGTTGTGGTTACAATGGCATTATTACTCTAGTGTAATTAAAGTGTCACTTTAATATCTGCAGCACTGAGTGTGAAAACCTGAACCTTTTTCTATATATCATGTGGAAAAATATGTAAGGGCAGCACAAACATTTATTAGCAGGAAAGTGTTTACACATTTTCAAGACAGCCCTGCCACCTTCTGTTCTTATTGTTTCCCACCCTTATTTTTTTTTTTTTGCTTCAAAGTCAAATCAATAGAATTAAATCACTAATTTAAATACATCATAGAATTAATAATTTAACTAAACATAAACAATAGCTTTATTCCTAGATATCATTAGCCTCAATTTACCATTCTTATTAATTCAAATGTGCAGAATGTAAGTTTTTTCATTAGCTCATTTTTAGGTTTTCAAAAAGTCTGTATGTAGATTACACAGGACAATTTTCAGAGGTTATGTGTATATTGCTTTATTTTTGTCCTAAAATATTTAAATATTTTATTTTTCCTCCAGTGCTTTGCCTTTACAGTATATGAAGCTATGACTAGAAATGAAATTCTTACCATATAAAATAAAAATTTCGGAAAATTGTATTAGCACAGAATACTGTTAAGTCTGGGTGAAATGTCACAAGGGAAATGAAAGATGAAAATGTTAGATCCCAAATGCACCAAGTAAAAATTTGGTAAGATATCAAGGGATCACAGGCTTATTAAGACCTTTGAAAACAAAAATCTCCTCCCTACCTGTTTTTTTAAAAAATACTTTGTTTACTTATTTATTTATTTTTAATGGCTGGCCGGTACAGGGATCCGAACACTTGACCTTGGTGTTATAAGGCTGTGGTCCAACCAACAGAGCTAACTGGCCAGCCTTTTTTTTTTTTTTAACTCTGTCTTTTTTTTAAAGTGCCATGTGGCTTATTTGTTAACTTACTAAAACTTAACTGAAGACAACACTTCAGATCTTTATGCATGGGCACATTATTAAGGAAAAAATAGTACAACATGAAGTGATCTAAAGTTGCTCCCACAAAGTTAAATAAGATCAAAACCCACTCCTACAGACATTTATATTTTGTAGTTTATTTATGTTGTGATTTTGATAATTGAAAAAAAAATCATTAAAATTGATGTTGACAGGGTATTAGAGCCTCTGCTACCATTCTCATGTTATAGCTAATAGCATTCTCGCATTATTGTCAATATGACAGAAAGTTAGCTGCAGTACAAAAACAGCTTGAAATATCTTGCCAATTTATTCTAGGATGAAGGTAGTAAAGCTTGTTAATCCTTGATAGACCCTTTCAAATGTAATATATTTTTTTCTCAGCAAATTTTCTAATTTATTTGACTTTTTTATTAATAATATTAGAAATAGCATCATTTGGAATATTGCTTTATCATAGAGACCTATTTGACTATCAGGCAAACTCCTATTCTGAACATGCAAAAAAAAAAAAAAAAAAGGACATATACTGACATCAGCTGTGTTTTTCATAATGTTTGCACCATAATTGTAACATGTATGCTATAATTACCTTTATATGTCTATTTGTTTACTTGGTATTTTCTTGTCTCCGCTCATTTAATATGAAATGTTCAAAAGGACTCCAGAGAAATTGATGTTGATGGATAGAGAAGAGACTTGAAAGAGAGCTGTGTGTAGGCTGAACTTCATAATCATTGCCGCTTAAGACGTTTAATAAGATTCTTAGGATTCGAAGGATGGTTTGTTACATCCATTTTCATTTTCCAATACCTAAATAATTTCTGCACATGAAACTTATTCTCAACTGTCTATGTGGGTCTAAATAAGTACTTCTGTCAAAATTTAAAGGCTGGAAGAAACTTTAGTTAGACATATATGATCAAGCACTTTCATTGTCTAGAAGAAGTCATCACGGATTATGACACCCACTGTATACTTACGATCTGTGCAACCAATTAGTTCTAGAGACAGAAAACCAAGCATTCAGACTGAAACTGTGGTATTCTTCCTCTTTTCTTCTTTTTTTTATTTTTTATTTTTTATTAATGGCTCATCTCCTTCTACACTCCATCTCACTCCTCTCTACTCCAGACACATCAGCCTCCTTTCTGTTCTTCACTTACTACAGTAAGCTCCCACCCTAGGGCTTTTCTCTTCCCTATGCCTATAAAATTTGTCTAACTCCCTCACTTAACTCTGTCTCTCTTTATCTATCTATCCATCTATCTATCTAAATTCATTCTTTGGTTTTCAAAAAATATTCTTCAATTCAGTATATACTTGCCAATCCTAAATAAAACTCTGATTCCCTTACCTAGAAGCCACTCTAGCATTAGCTCTGAAAGAAAATGGCCAGTAAGAGTTAAAACTATTTTAGATGAAAAGTAAAGCAATTTGGTTACAGAAAAGGGATAGATTCCAGATAAGTTAAAATGACAACAACATCATTAACTAAAATCAAGGTTGAGTGTTGGTTCCTCGCCACTGGGGACCAACAACACAGGGCGGGAAGGGACCCCGGACCAGCCGGCGGTAACCTCTTGTGGGGCTGAGCGGGATGATGAGTGTCACAGGCCCGATCCCCTCTGCGCTTCGGCCCCGGGGACAAAGAAAGAACACCGAGCCAGGAGAGCGGTCAAAGCCGGAACTCTCTTTATTGCAGCAAGCAGGGGTTTTTATAAGGTACCAGAGGTGGGGGAGCTCTTATCCAATAGGGTGTTGACACACTGCTACCCATGAGGAGGGGCAAGGACAGGGCAGGCGGGAAAAAAGTGCAGAGT
>NW_007728779.1:212598-214849 GCF_000696425.1 Galeopterus variegatus | reverse complement strand
GGTCATCTGAGCAGATTGTCACGTAGGAGTGGTCTCACAAGAAGGGGTGTGGGGCTTCAGGCTCCCAACAGTTGAGATTACCAGGAAGTGATATCAAACTAATTTGTGAATACTGTATCAAGGACTCATTCTAATCAGTTCTGCTTGGAGCTTAGGTTCTATTTTGGGGTTGATTTTTGGATCTTGGTGTTCTTTAGAATTATCCAAGAAATTACTCCAGGTTCATTGACCTGAAACCTCTGAAAATGATGCCCAGGCACTTGCATTTCTAATAATTTGCCCAGGTTATTGGGATGAACTTTCTTTTTAAAATGTATTTGAAAGCCTTTGGTTTATTTAATTTACTAGGATCACAATTTGTGATTATAACTGTCAGGCTGGATCACAGACCCCTCTAACCAGTCCTGTGCAGGTCGTGAGTCAGGTAAGCGAAAGAAAAATCAAGTAGCTGCCAGCAAAGTTGACATGCTTTATTTCAGACATGAGCTCCGCCACCAGTGGTTCGAAGCTGTTGTCTTGTATACCAACATACAGAATAGTGGCAATGAAACAAGGGGTACATGGGCACACATGCGCACTAACACTACTCTTATGTAACTTGTTTACAATGGATATGCTGAATCATACCCAGCCAGATATGAGGCGAGAGGGCCTGACTAAACTAACTCCATTTTCCTCACACCTGCCCCTTCAGGGAACCTCACTGAAAAATCTACGCATCTGTGATCTTCCACAGTGTTTCCTTAGAAAGGAGGATGGCTGACACTTGCATCCATATAACCCCTGTAGCTATTGTATGTTCTGTACACCTTAAGGCTTGTCCCCATAGCTCTATCTTTTCAACTGTTAGCCACGAAAACCCCACCCATATACATGTCTGGTGAGTAGTCATCATTGGGGTGATTTTCCACAGGAATCCTGTAGCCACACTGGTAGGAAATTCCTTGTGTATTCAGAAGCTGACACATTTGCCACACGAATGTATGTATGTGTCCAGTTGACTCTGGTGCCTGCAGTCACAATGCTGTGGACGAAAAGACAAAAAGGTTATTGGCACCAACAGAGGGAGTTCTCATCCCTCTGGCAGAATACATGCCAGCTTACCATCCTGGAAGGAATGGTTGCAGGAACAGGTACTGCAGCTCCATGCAACAGAACCTCCACTATAGAGGGAGTGCCCTTGAGGGGACTCTCATTTAAGATCCTGACTGTCAGCCATAACTGCCATGTTCACCCCTTCATGGATGGGGGTTGGGCAGGTAGCCTTTGTCCCTTTTCCAGAAGACCATTGTACCATTCAATCATTCCTGCTGCCTGGGGATAATACAGCACGTGTAATCTCCACTGAATGGACAACTGAGAAGCCCACTTCTATGCTTCATGTCCAGTAAAGTGGGTTTTATTATCACTTTCCATGACTAGGAGCCAACCATACATGGCCATTAGTCTATTCAGCACCTCAATAGTGCTTACCTGGTCTGGGGCCTTACAAGGAGAAGACCCGTAGCCATATCAACAGCTGTGAAGACACACCTGAAATTCTCTGACCTTTGCAGTGGTCCCATAAAATCTACTTGCCATTGAGTCAGGGGCACCTGTCTATGAGTTATTTGCCCATTGGTATGCGGCATCTGCTGGGGGTATGAACTCTCTTGAGCATAAACCAGACAAATGCAACACGCATTTACTACACCTTCCAATTTTATGGGCAGGTTCCACTTTCGAGCCTTTGACTGCATGGTCTTGCAGCGTTCATCAATGTAACCACTGGGCCACATTCGTGGCTGGGGCTCTCTCCAGCCATCTTATCTTAGCCAGTGCATCAGCTTCATCATTGCCTGGACTGGTTAAGAAGAAGTGCCCTGTGACATGGCAAAGAGTTATTTCCTTTCCATGTCCTAATTCCCATAACTCTTGCCACATGCCCTGTCCCTACAGGGGTCAGTGGCCTACCATCCACTGTTAATATTTCCAAGTAGAGATCCAAAGGGTAAGACCCTTATATATGGCCTACTCACATTGTTCCAAATAGCCTAGCAGCATTGGAGCCGCCTTGGTTAAATCTGCAAGAGAATCAAAGGTTAGTAAAACATCATCTATACAATGAAACTTTGTAACCATGCTGGACCTAGTACCCTTGGCTGGGTCCCCAGCCACTAAACCATGATAGATGGTTGGGCCATGCAGGTAGCCTTGGTGCAACACTTGAAAAGTCCATTGCCTTCCTTCCCAGGTAAAGGCAAATTGATCT
>NW_007728779.1:209619-212432 GCF_000696425.1 Galeopterus variegatus | reverse complement strand
AAGAGTTATTTCCTTTCCATGTCCTAATTCCCATAACTCTTGCCACATGCCCTGTCCCTACAGGGGTCAGTGGCCTACCATCCACTGTTAATATTTCCAAGTAGAGATCCAAAGGGTAAGACCCTTATATATGGCCTACTCACATTGTTCCAAATAGCCTAGCAGTGTTGGAGCCGCCTTGGTTAAATCTGCAAGAGAATCAAAGGTTAGTAAAACATCATCTATACAATGAAACTTTGTAACCATGCTGGACCTAGTACACTTGGCTGGGTCCCCAGCCACTAAACCATGATAGATGGTTGGGCCATGCAGGTAGCCTTGGTGCAACACTTGAAAAGTCCATTGCCTTCCTTCCCAGGTAAAGGCAAATTGATCTTGGCTATCAGCTGAGGTTGAGAGAGAGAAAAAAGCATTTGCAAGGTACAATACATGAAAAGTTCTTAGCTGAGTCATCAGCTACTTGAAAAGTCCATTGCCTTCCTTCCCAGGTGAAGGCAAATTGATCTTGGCTATCAGCTGAGGTTGAGAGAGAGAAAAAAGCATTTGCAAGGTCCAATACATGAAAAGTTCTTAGCTGAGTCATCAGCTAACCCACCAAGTCATGAAATGAAGGTACAGCCATGTGCAAAGGAGGCACTACATTGTTTTGTTCTTGATAATACACAGTCATCCTCCCAGTCTTATCAGATTTTTTCACTGGCCATATGGGGGTGCTAAATTGAATATGTGCAGGACAAATGATGCCAACCTTTTCTAATTCCAATATAGTGGCACCTATCTCCACATGTCCTCCTGGCAGGTGATACTGTTTCACATTAACCACATGCCTTGGCTTGGATAATACCTGTGGGTCATGTTTAGCATGTCGCTGTAACACAGGCTTCACTGTCTATATCTGCAGCCAGAATTCTCCAACTATCATTTCCGGGTATAACCCATAAAGTACGTTTATACACAAGATGTAATCAGCTACTGGGGAGATATACACAGTATATACATGAGGGGGTATTGTCCTATGCCCAGAGGCAAAGACATAGCTTTGACTGTAATAGAATGCCCTCCATAGCTATCAACATCCACTGTGGCCCCTGGAAACTTATCTGTGTTGCCATATTTCAGACTACATTCTGAGCCGGTGTCCATCAATGCCAATACACGCTGCACATTTATCCCTGACCAATCTATTGCCAGTTCATTGTGAGGCCTCCGGTCCTCTCCTGCCCTGCAAAGACAAGCACTTCGGCCTGCTCTCTAATCAAAACAGAACAGTCCATCTGCCTCCATGGTAGTAACCAAAAAATCATTTAAATTTACTGAGCGTACCTTGTTATGTGTCTCTTGGGGAAGTTTGGTATTACACACTTCTGTTTGCTGTTTGGGGCACAATTGTTGCCACAAGGCAAACAAGACTGCATTTGGCTGCCAGTCAATTTTTTTCCTATCAACTCTTGCCGTTAGCAAGTCAAACCACATCTACATATAGCAGGTCTTGCTCGGTCCCTTCAAGGTAAAATCCTGAACATTTCTTGGGGGTTTAGTCTTAGCCACCTTTCAGACCCCCTTTGCTTGACTCCTCCCCTCCGCCTCGCCCAGACTGGCTATCATGGTCATTACTTCATGCATAGGGTGACCATTTATGGGGCCAGTATGGCCATCAGTGACCAAAAGATGTCAACGGAGCATTTTGCAGCACTATTTCTCTCATGCTGTTGGTAAAACATTCATCATCTGGGCCACGGGGGTTCACATTAAACATGGTCTGTCGCATCCCCAACTCCCAAATTATTTGAACCAGTTCGACATACTTTTTCCATCTACTCACAGTTTCGGGCAGTTCTCCAGCATTCATCCACACGGTCTGGACGGCTGCTTTCACCTATTCCATCAAAGAGTGATCATCTTGTCCCGATGCATATCTGTGGCTGTTCTGTAGTCGCTGCTGCAGAGATGGGTGCATGGTGATGGAAGCCAACTTTCCCTTCACCTCACCAGAGCACATTACACCATTAAACCCCAGGCCCCACAGCCGCAAAAGCCAAGCTGCTAGGGGTTCATCCTGTTTCTGGAGAAATTGTTTCCCCAAGTCCACCAACTCAGCTTGAGTGTAGGGGGCATAAGTAATGAATTGGGTCACTTATGCCTACTGGTTGTCCAGCTGGATCCATGGTCTGTTCATGCTTTAGTTTCTGATGCACAACAGGTTGTGCCAGGGGACGGACAGTCTCCCCCAACTCACCATCAGGTTTGTCCTCATCCTCAGCGTTGAAAGCAGGAGTAACCTGTTGCTGTACTTCAGCCTCCAGAACAAGTACCCACGTTTTGAACAACTCTGTTTTCTACTGCAAATCTCAAAGCCACACCACTTCATAGAAGGCCTGGTCCATGTTGACTTGTAGTACAGTGAGCAACAGCCAGACCCCGGTCAACAGGAAAGTGGCTGCTGGGTACCACATACTCGAAGGTAGCCACATTTCCTCCCTGTCCCAAGGGGCTAGTAGCTTCCTTACCTGCTCAGAATCCTGAATACAACTACACCAGTCGTCAGGCTGGATCACAGATCCCTCTACCCAGTCCTGTGCAGGTCATGAGTCAGGTAAGCAAAAGAAAAATGGAGTAGCCACCAACAAAGTTGACATTCTTTATTTCAGATGTGAGCCCCACCACCAGCGGTTTGAAGCCATTGTCTTATATACCAACTTACACAATAGTGGCAACAAGCCACAGGGTACATGGGCGCACATGCGTACTAACACTACTCTTATGTAACTTGTTTACAATGGATGTGCTGAATCATACCCAGCTGGTTATGAGGC
>NW_007728779.1:207290-208892 GCF_000696425.1 Galeopterus variegatus | reverse complement strand
CTACTCTTATGTAACTTGTTTACAATGGATGTGCTGAATCATACCCAGCTGGTTATGAGGCGAGAGGGTCTGGCAAAACTAACTCCATTTTCCTCACAATAACCACAGTCATTCAGAAACTTATAGGTAAATTTTCAGTCCCCTGAGGGGGCTGATGTGAACACTTCAAGATTAGGTTTCACCAGAAAGAACAACCTCATAATAATAAGTATACTGAGATGCACAGACCTTGTTTTGTGATTGATACAAGATACTATGAAAGACAAAAAGAAATGAGTGACACACGGTGCTTCAACTTAACGAAGGAAATAAATAATTTAGAAATGACTAAAGTTGAATGCCTATACACCATGTGCCATGAGTTCAACAACGTGTCTGTGAATTCAAATAAGAAAGAAATTATTTCTGACAGATAATCAGGAAAGAATTCATGGTGAAGGTCTTACAGAAGTGAGCATTGATGCTGGAATTTTGAGTGAAGATAAAGGAGGCTCATCTTGTTTGATTTACAGTTAAGAGGATTTATAAAAGGTTTAGCTAAAATTTGGGGAGTTTGGGGTTGATCAAATTGTAGAGAATTTTGGACATATTTTTTTCTTAAACTAGGAAAGCCATTTTAAGGTTTTGAAATTAATAACAATAATAATAAAAATAAGATTAGCTTAATGTTGCTGTCAAAATGAAGTGGAAGAATGGTGGATGAAGCTTATGTTATTGAGAAAGTTACACAAGTAAGCCAGAATTAATAACAAAGAAAAAAGTATAGATCAATAAAGTGAATAAGGAAATAAATCAATGCATTTAAGTGATGCAGGGGGACTTCCTGAATGATTTGAGGTCAGTTAAAATGAAGAAAGAGAAATAATATAAAATGTATGTGGAATTTGAGCTTATGTGATTCAGAGAATGTTTGGGTCAAAAGTGGATAGATGTCTTAGGATGAGTACCCTAGAAACAGAGTCTGAGCCAGGGATTCAAGGGTATGTTTACTGAAGCAGTGCTCTTCAGGGAAGCATGGAACAGCACAAAGAAAGCAGAATAAGGAAGGAGAAGCAGACATGCAATGATGTAATGTCAGATAAATTCTGGCCTTGGTCTGGTTGACATGGGTGTTTGGGTGCTCAGGAGCATAACTTCCACTGTAGAGTTATTCTACTAGAGCAGTTCTCTGGAGAAGGGACACATCTGTGACATAGCCATAAAAATTCACATTGACAAAAAGATGGGTGCCCGGCAGGGTAAAGAAGACCTTGGTGGAGGCATCAACAGCATCTTACACAACAGAGGATCAGTTTACCAGGAATATTCAGTTTAATGTTCTAGTTGCCCATCTAAGTAGAAATGTCTAGAATGCTCATAAAAATCCAGAAAGACATTGATACTCTTTTAGGCACCTCGTATAAATGGAATCACACAGTATTTGTCCTTGTGTAACTGGCTTATTTCACTTAGCATGATATCCGTTAGGTTCATAAGGATTTTCTTCTACTTTAAGTTTAAATAATATGCCATTGTAAGTACATACAACATTTTCTTTGCCCATTCATTTGTCAATGGACATTTGTGTTGTTCTATATTTCGGCTATCATGAATGATGCTACA
>NW_007728779.1:204599-206165 GCF_000696425.1 Galeopterus variegatus | reverse complement strand
TATGCAAGGCAAACAAGTTCTAGAGATCTGCTGTACAAAATAGTATCTATAGTTAATGATACAGTATTGTGTACCTTAAAGTGTAGTAAGAGGATATATCTCATGTTAAGTGTTCTTACTAAACACAGACACACACACACACACCAAAACACAAAAGAACATGAGTATATTTTTGAAGATGATGGATATGTTTAGTGCCTTGACTGTGAAGCTATTACATGTGTAAACATATGTCCAAACTCATCAAGATATATACATTAAATATTTATAATTTTTGTACATCAATTATACCTTGATAAAACTTAAAAGCATTTATGACCAAGAAAAAGAAAGAAAGAAGGAAGAAAGGAAGGAAGGAAAAATCAGACAAATAATGGGAAAAATATGAGATACAATTAGAGACTTGTTATTCATCCATTCATTTTTCATTCAAAACAGTATTACAGAAGCATTGATGCAGAAGCTTAAAAGAAGAGGGCTAATATAAGCAAGGTCATTTAAAAACATGTATTGGCTGTAAACCCTCTTTTGCAACCTCTGTTCAAATTATATCAACTTTATTTTTTAAAGCATTTTTTAAAATATAAAATTGGTGTTTTGTTTGTTTGTTTGTTTGTTTGTTTCTGTTGGAATTTTTGCTGTGGATAAGAATCCTGGAAACACACCTGAGGAAATTTTGAAGCACCTAAACATAATTTAAAAAATCAAGGTGAACCAAGATCTGTGAAAAATTTTTTTGGATATTTTTGGTACTGTCAGTACTGAGATCTCCACTGGTCCCTTGCTAAGGTATAGAAATTGATAACTAGGGAAACCTTGTAAATTATTATCCAAACAATGGGAGTAAAGTTGGAAGCTGTAAATAATTACACTTGGACAAAAATTGGGACTATCCTGGGCAAGCCAGGATTTAGGAAAAACTGAATTATCACCTTAGTTCTCATAGTATGAATATCAGACTCTGCTGCCTCTATAACTGCATAAATATTTAAAATAAAGTGCAATATTGTTAGTTATCATCTTAATGTTACTTACTGTGATAAAGATAGAGGAAATGTTTGAAAGTTACTAACCAACAGAAAAACTTTCTTAATTCTGCTTTGATGCCTACAATGTTTTTTTTTTCTTTTTGCATTTCCTACATTTACTATCTTTTTGGCATCCAAATGTTTTCTATGCAAAGAAGTTGATTACATCTATGTAAATGTCTGCATGAGAATATTCATTAGTGGGCCAGCTCCGTTCAGTGTGGCATCCTGTTATAAGACAAGTTACTGCCTTTAAACAAAGACTCATGAGTGAAAATTCTGAATTGTGAATATATTTTGTATAAACACTTCATATTTGGTGGGAAATGTTAAACAATGAAGTCACCTGAAAATATATTTCAAAATTATATCTCCTTAAGCCCTTTCTAAGTCTATTATCTAAATTAAACCTTAATTATAGAGTTAAAGATTAGCTGCAAATGAATTATATATGGTACAGATGGTCCCTCACTTAACGATGGTTCAACTTAGGATTTTTCCATTTTGCAATGGTGTGAATGCAATATGCATACAATAG
>NW_007728779.1:202870-204048 GCF_000696425.1 Galeopterus variegatus | reverse complement strand
AAAATTCTGAATTGTGAATATATTTTGTATAAACACTTCATATTTGGTGGGAAATGTTAAAGAATGAAGTCACCTGAAAATATATTTCAAAATTATATCTCCTTAAGCCCTTTCTAAGTCTCTTATCTAAATTAAACCTTAATTATAGAGTTAAAGATTAGCTGCCAATGAATTATATATGGTACAGATGGTCCCTCACTTAATGATGGTTCAACTTAGGATTTTTCCATTTTGCAATGGTGTGAATGCAATATGCATACAATAGAAACTATACTTTGAATTTTGAATTTTAATCTTTTTCCAGTCTAGTGATATGTGGTACCATACTCTTTCATGATGCTGGGCAGCTCTCAGTCAGCCATATGATCACAAGGGTAAACAACTGATACTGTACTGATAAGTTACTTGAGATAGTCAATACTTTATTATAAAATAGGCTTTTGTGTTATATGACTTTGCCCAACTTCAGGCTAACGTATGCATTCTAAGCATGTTTAAGGTAGGCTAGGCTAAGCTATGATGTTCAGTTTGTTAGGTGTCTTAAATGTACTTTCAATTTAGGCTTATTTTCAATTTATGATGGTTTTATGAATACATAACCTCATTGTAAGTCAAGGAGAATCTGGGTTTCATAATGCTAAATTCAATCCTTTCTAATTTAAATAATTACAGAGTAGTTACAGAATTTTTAACTATAGTTTTCACCCATTGTAAAAGAGAATTCCTGAGGGGGGGAATATATAAAAGCATCAGACAGAAACATTCACATATAGAAAAAGACAGGGGCTGGCCCCGTGGCGCACTCTCCCAGATCCTACATAGAACTGGCTGGTGTGCTCACTGGCTGAGCGCGGTGTGGGTGACCCCATACCAAGGGTTGTGATCCCCTTACCGGTCACGAAAAAGACAAAAAAAAAAAAAAAAGTTACATGAACATGCACAATCATTTACTTCACATATACTTTTTTTTTCTAAGTGGGACAAGTCCTTCGATTCCCATTACCTCTCTCCACGAAGGTCATTAACTATATTATTAGACTTCATTTTCCTTGCTGCATTGCTAAATGTAGCTAACCACAGGGACTCAGACTGTGTCAACATCACTTCCAGATTAGAAATTCTGGCAAATCCCTTTGTTCTGAGGAAAGACAGAGTAGAGGAGATAGGCGAAAGGACAG
>NW_007728779.1:193138-202201 GCF_000696425.1 Galeopterus variegatus | reverse complement strand
ACAGCTTGGGTTATGTTACTATGATATCCATAACCTGTCACAGTTCAGATTTGAATTGCCTATTCTGTAGTTAGGAAGGTATCAATTAAAAATCTCTGCAAATGGAGAGGAGACATACCTTTAGAAGAAAACAATTATTTTTATTTAAAAGTTTTCAGAAGAAATGCATTTGATTTACTTAGTGAGTTTGTTAAAAAATAAATGATAAACAAGCATCTGAGTAGTCTTGAGATTGCTTATTAATAAAACACGGTTCATGTATAGTCATAGTATGATCAGATGGATCTCCGTTTCTGTTTTAATAATTTCAGTAATTTGACACACTCTAATCAAGGGCAAATAGATATTTCAGATCTTTTAGAATGTTAGGTGGTTAAGAAAAATTACCAGGTGTGGCCAGTAAAACACATAGCAGTGAAATGTGAGATGAAGTCTATTGTCATGCATTATTTATAAAACATATTATTAGTTATCTATAGGTTGAAGTTTAGATGCTAGACTTTCCAGGGACATACAGTGCCAAAATCCATGTAAGAATGGCCATAATTCATTGTTTCCTTTGTCTCTGGAAAAGGTTATGTAGGCAAACAGATTTTAAAAGCGTAATTAGAATTATTATAAGACCTCCATTTATTTTATATGGCATATTACTAAATGAATACATTTAAAAATGTACAATAAAGAATTAATATTCTTCATCATTGAATGATCAAATTTATCCTTTCAAAATATTCATTTTTTTAAAAAAAATTTGTTTCTTAAAGTATGTTCCAGTGGCACCTTAGGGATGCCTGGAATCTTAATAGTCCATAATGTCAAATCTAACTTTGTATTAATCCTACACATTATTTGCCATATTTGTTCTCATTTCTCTTGAAATTTTAATTAGAATTGCATTGAATCTATTGATCATATGAGGAAGAACTGACATCTTACTGAGTCCGCAATATGCGAACATGTTATATCTCTCATTTATATTGTCTTTGAATCATTCATCAGTGTTTTATAGTTTTGCACATATAAATATTATACATATTTTGTTAGGCTTGTAACATTTATTTTGTGAAGTATTATATATTTTTCTGATCCTTTTTTTTTTGAGTTCAGCTATTCATTTCAAGTATACAGAAATGCAATTGGTTTTGTAAATTGACCTTATATCCTTTAAACTTGCTAAACTTACTTATTATTTCTAGTCATTTCTTTGTAGATGCCTTTGGATTTTTTGCCTAGACAATCATGTCATTTGTTAATAACGACACAGTGAAATGGATCTTTTCAATGTATTTGCTTTCTATTTCTTTTCACTCCCTGCGATTAGACCATCTAGTTCAATATTGAATAGAAACAGTGAGAAAGGACATCCTAACTTTGTTCCCAAACTTAGGGGAAAAATGCTATCTTTCATCATTAAGCATGATGTTCATTGTATGATATGTGTGATTTTTACCGGTGTCCTTTAACAGATTAAATAAGTTATATACATCCCTATTTTACTGAGCATTTAAAAAATAATAAAATGTCTTTTCTATATCTATTAACATGATCCTATATTTCTTTTTTAGTTTATTGATATGGTGAATTACATTGATTGATTTTAATTATCAGTCAACCTCTGCATTCCCACGATAAAACCTACTTGGTAATGATATATTGTTGCTTTATATATATTGCTGGATTCAATTTGCTATTTTTTTTATGATGATTTTATATATATATGTTTATAAGGAATATTGGTCTGTAGTTTGCTTTTCTTGTAATTCCTGTTTCTGGTTAATGTATCAGAATAATGTGTATTTCATAAAATGAGTTGAGAAATATTCCCTCCTCTTCAATTTTCTGAAATAATCTGTGTATAATTGGTAGTATTTATCCAGTGAAGCCACTTGAACCACAAGTTTTAGTTGTTTTTGTAAAAAGCTATTAAATCACAAATTAATATTGTAGTAGATATTGGAAAACTCAGGCTATTTAAGTTAATTTTGTTATTTGTGTGTTTTGAGGAATTGGTCCATTTCATGTAAGTTTTAAATATTTGAACACAAAGTTTCCACATATTTAAAGTTCCCATATTGTTCATAATATTTTCTTATTTTTCTTTTTTAAGGTTTACCAATATTGTTTTGAATAGATGTTATCTATTTTGTTGATTTTTTTCAAAGAACCAGCTTTTTATATATGAATTTCTCCTTTGATTTTTGAAAATTTCATTGATTTATGCTCCTTTTTTGTACTTTGGGATTAATTTTTTGTAATTTTATTATGTGACAGCTTAGGTCACTGATTTGAAACTTTTTTTCTTTACTGATATAAATCAATGCACTATATTTCTCTCTATTGTTTTGGCTTCATTCAATAAAATTTGATGTTTTTCATTTTAATTCAAGTCAAAATATTTTTTAATTTCACGATGCTTTTGATGTGAACTTGTAATAATTTAGAGACTTGTTTAATTTACAGAATCATCAAATATTTGTCTGTTATTGTAATTTGATTTCATTATGATCCCAGAACATAGTATGTTTTCATTTGTTAAAATTTTGTTGGATTGTTTTATAATCCAGTATATGGTTTATTATGTCCAATGTTACATGTGCACTTGAAAATAGAGTGCATTTTTCTGTTGTTAAAGTGAACTGTACTATGAATGTTCATGAGGTCAAATTTGCTGAAACGGTGTTCAGGTTTTCTATACCCTTGCTCATTTTCTTTCTACTGGTTTATCAATTACTAAGAGAGGAATGTTGAGATATCCAACTATCATAGTGGATTTGTCTATTTTTCCTTTCAATTCTTTAGATTTCCTTCAGTTATACTGAAGCTCTATTGTGAGGACACACAAATGTAGTATTGTTGTGTGTTCCTGGTGAATTATCTATTTTATCATTATGTAGTGTTCATATTTAAGTACTTTGATATTTTCATTCTAAAGCCTGATTTAACATAGACACAATGCTTTGTTATGATTAGTGCTTGCATGGCATTACTTTTTCTATCTTTTTGCATTTTATTTTACATTTTATTGAGATAGTGGTAGATTCACATGCAATTGCGGTAAATAATACAGAAAGAGTCCATGTACATTTTACCCTGTTTTCTACATTTACAATTTAAAAAATTTTAGTATAATATCACAATGTATATGTTGACATTGATACAATCCAATAGTCTAATTCAGATTTACACAGTTTTACTTATTTTTGTGTATGTATGAGCGTGAGTATGTGTGTGTGTTCAGTTCTACTCTTTTTCACATGTGTAGGTCTTATATCCATAACCATAGTCAAAATATTAAATGGTTCCTTCACTACAATGATCCCTTGATTTGCCATTTATATGTAATACCACCTGCTGCCTTACCCTTGTCTCTGACTCTAGGCAATGACAAATCTGTTCTCAATTTCTAAACGTTTATCATATATAATATCTTAAACAAGTTATGTAATACCACCTGCTGCCTTACCCTTGTCTCTGACTATAGGCAATGACAAATCTGTTCTCAATTTCTAAACGTTTATCATATATAATATCTTAAACAAGTGGAGTCTCACGCTCCGTATGTTTTAGGGATTTTTTTTTTAATTCACCATAATTTCCTGGAGATTCATCCAATATGATGTGTGTATCAATAGTTTATTCTTTTATATTTCTAAGTGGTGCTCTATGATGTGTATTTATAGCCCTGCTTCAGGGCATCTGGACTGTTTCCTTTTTAACCTATTATGAATAAAGCTGCTATGGACATTTGTGTACAGGTTATTGTGTGAACATAAGTTTTGATTCCTATGGTATAGATGTCAAAAATGCAACTGCCAGCTCCTATGATATTTGTTTAATGTTATAAGAAATGGCCTATTGTTTTCCTAAATGGTTGTATTATTTTACCTTCTTACTGGTAACATGTGAGTGATCCAATTTTTCTGCATCCTTACTGGCATTTGGTGTTGTCACTATCTTATTATTTTAGCCATTCTGATATGTGTGTAGTTATATCTCATTGTGGCTTTAATTTGTTTTTCTCTGATGGTTAAGAATATTGAACAGCTATTCATGTGACTATTTGTTATTTGATAGTCTCTTTTGTAAAATGTTTGTTCATATGTTTTGCCCTTTTTCTATTTTTTTTTTTTTTTCTGTTGAGTTTTGAGAGTTCTTTACATGTTTTAAATACTGGTTTTTTGCCAGATATGTGGATTGCAAATATTACCTCCCTGTTTGTAGCTTTTCTTTTTATTTTCTAAACCTAGGCTTTCATAAAATATGTTATTCACTTTGATAAGGTCTAGTATAGTAATATTTTATTTTATGGATCATCTTATTGGTGTCAAATATAAGAAGTCTTACCTAGATCTAGAACCAAAACTTTTCTCCTGATTTTTTCCTACATGTTTTATAGTTTTGTATTTTACATGTACATTCATGATTCATTTTGAGTTAGTTTTCATTCACCATGCTTCCTCTATTTAATTGCTTTTAAGCCTTTGTGGAAAATTAGTTAAACATAATTCTAGGAACCTGTTTCTGAGTTTTTTGTTCCATTGATCTATGTATTGATGCCTGTACATATCCCATATTTTTTATTATTGTAGCTATATAGTAATCCTTAATCCAGGAAAAGCAATTTCTCCCCCATTTATTAATTTTTAAGGCAGTTTTAGCTATTTAGTTTCCTTTACACTTTCATGTAATTGTTAGCCTTTCTGTATCTACAAAGCGCTCTGTCAGGATTTTGAAAGGAATTGTATTAAATCTAAAGATAAATTTAGGAAGAATCAATATTGATACCTTGTTGAGTCTTCCAACCCATAAATTCAGTATGTCTCTTCATTTATTTAGTACTTCTTGATTTTTTTTTAAATCAGTATTATGTAACTCAGCATACAGATTCCAAACATATTTTATTAAGTAAATATTTCCTTTTTTTTTTTTTTTGGAATGATTGACAATGCTACTTTTTTTATGTTGAGATATAATTCACATGATATAAAAGTCACTTTTTTTTTTTTTTGGCTGCATGCACAGGACTTTATTGATCGTACATGACAAGGTAGTGCTCCCTCGACCCCTTCCCTTGTTCAGGGTACCTGGGATGGAAATTGTGCCAAGGAGGGGGTGTTCTCAGTGTGTTGGGGGACTGAGTTGGTATAGGGACTCCCAAGCAGCTGAGAGTTTCTCTCTTTCTCTTATGCTTTCACTGGGACTGGTGGTCCTGGGAGCTCTGACTCTTTGGAGGCCATGTGGCCCATAAGATCCACCACTCTGCTGCTGTAGTGATATTCATTGTCATACCAGTAAATGAGCTTGAGAAAGTGGTCATTGAGGACAATGCCAGCCCCAGCAACAAAGGCAGAAGACTGCATGTCACCATTTAAGTTGCTGGAGACAACCCGGTCCTCAGTGTAGCCCAGGATCCCCTTTAGGGTGCTCTCTGATGCCTTCTTCACCATCTTCTCCATGTCTTCATATTTGGCAGCTTTCTCCAGATGGTAAGTCAGATCCATGACTGACACATTGGCAGTGGGGACATGGAAGGCCAAGACAGTGAGCTTCCCATTCAGCTGAGGGATGACCTTGCCCACAGCCTTGACAGTGCCAGTAGACACAGGAATGATGTTGTGGAGAGCCCATGGCTGCTGTGCCACAGTTTCCCAGAGGGGTCATCCATGGTCTTCTGGGTGGTAGTGACAGTGTAGACTGTGGTCATGAGTCCCTCTATGATGCCAAAGTTGTCATGAATGACCTTGGCCAGGGGGACTAAGCAGTTGGTGGTACAGGAGGTATTGCTGACTATTGTGTGAATGTTTTCATAGGTCTCGTAGTTCATACCTATCACCAACACAGGAGCATCAGCAGAAGGGGCAGAGATGATGACCCTTTTGGCTCCACCCTTCAAGTGAGCCCCAGCCTTCTCCAAGGTAGTGAAGACACCAGTGGACTCCACATCATGCTCAGCACCAGCATCACCCCATTTGATGCTGGTGGGATCTCACTCCTGGAAGATGGTGATGGCCTTCCCATTGATGACAAGCTTCTCATTCTTTGCCTTGACTGTGCCTTGGAACTTGCCATGAGTGCAATCATAATAGAACATGTAGACCATATATAGTTGAGGTCAATGAAGGGGTCGTTGATGGTGACAGTATCCACTTCACCAGAGTTAAAAGGAACCCTGGTGACTAGGTGCCCAGTATGGCCAAATCTGTTTATTCCAAACTTCCCCATCAGGTCTCGGGGATGCAGCTGGCACTGCTGGAGAGGATGTGGCTGTCTGTGGAACAGGGAGGATCAGAGTCAAAATTCACTTTTTTGAAGTACACAATTCAGTCATTTTTAGTATATTCACAAGGTTGTGTGAGCATCACAACTATCTACTTCCAGAGCATTCTTATCCTTAAAAATAAAAAAAAAAAAAACCCTCCATTTCTATTAGCAGTCACTCCCCATTTCCTCTTTCCTCCAATCCTTCAGCAAACACTGAATTACTTTCTGTCTCTATGGATTTTCCTATTCTAGATGTTTTACATAAATAAAACATATATGATGTGGCTTCATGTTTCTCGTTTATTTAACTTAGATAATGTTCTTGAGGTTTATCTCATTTGTAACACGTTAGTACTTCAAATATTTTTATAGCTGAATAATATTCCACTGCTTGAATATATTGCAATTTATTTATCCATTCATTAGTTTATGGACATTTGAATTGCTTTCACTTTTTAGCTATTATGAGGAATGGTAATATTTATGTACAAGTTTTTATGTGGAAAATATGTTTTCGATGATTTGGGATATATACCTGAGTGAAATCACTGGGTCACATAATAATTCTACATTTAATCACTTGAGGAACTTAGAGACTATTTTCCAAAGTGACCGCACCATTTTACGTTCCCACAAGCAGTATCTAAGGGTCCAATTACTCACAACTCTTGCCTACATTTGTTATTTTCTGTCTTTTTTTGTTCTAGCTATTCTTGTGGATATGAAGTGGAATCTCACTGTAATTTTGATTTCCATTTTCTTAATGACTAATGATGTTGAGAAGAATCTTTTCATGTCCTTATGGGGCATTGATATATATCTTCTTTGGAGAATGCCTATCTACCCTTTTTAAATTTGGACTATTTGTCATTGAATTTTTGAGTTGAAAGTGTTCTTTTTATGTTCCAGATAGAAGTCCTCATCAGATACATGATTTGCAGATATTTTCTCCTACTTCTTTGGAGAATGCCTATCTACCCTTTTTAAATTTGGACTATTTGTCATTGAATTTTTGAGTTGAAAGTTTTCTTTTTATGTTCCAGATAGAAGTCCTCATCAGATACATGATTTGCAGATATTTTCTCCTAATCACAATCTTTCAATTTCCTTTGTAGTGTTCTTTGATACTTTTTAAATTATGATGAGGTCCAACTTCTCAATTATTTTTAAATTATTTGAATCTCTTTACTTGTTATATGTCTTTAAGGATTTTCTTTTCCTTCTTGAGTCAGTTTTCATTGTTTTTATATTTCTAGGAATTTATCCATGTGATGTAGGTTATCTATTTTTTTTTTTTTTTGCATATAATTGTTCATAGCATTCCCTTATTATTTTTGTAAGGTAATAATGTAAGGTAATAATGTCCCTTCTTTTATTTTTGGTTTTTGTAATTTAAGTCTTTTCTTTTTTTGTTTTTTATTTTTGCCTGTTATTGATTTTTAATTTTATTAAATTGATAATAGAGAACATTATTTGTGTGAGTTCAATCCTTTTAAAGTTATTGAGTTTTGAGGCCCTATGGGCCTCATATGTAGTCTACCCTAAATATTGTCCCATGTTCATATTTGAAAAATATATAATCTTTTATTATTATGTAGAGTGTTACATAGATGTCTGTTAAGCATAGTTGGATTATAGTGTTGAGCAGATCATCTATTTCCTTATTGATCTTCTGTATAGTTGTTCTATTCATTATCAATTAATTATTAGTATTAGGGTATTAAAATATCTATCATTATTGAATTGTCTATTTATCCCTTCGATTTCTGTCTGTTTTAGCTTTGTGTATTTTGAGGTTCTTATCAGGTATATATATATGATTACAGTTCTTATATCCTCTTGATAGATTGATGTTTTTATCAAAAAATGCTAGTGAAAATGCTTGTCTTAAACTCTGTTATGTCCCTTACTATAGTCACTCCGGCTTTCTTTTGGTTACTATGTGTATGGCATGTCTTTTTCCTCCTTTTACTTTCAACCTAATGTGTCTTTGAATATGCAACGTGTCTCCTGCAGACAACGTACAGTTAGATAATGTTCTTTAATCTGTTTTGCTAATCTCTGTTTTAATTATGAAGATTAATCCATTTACATTAATGAGCAACAAATACAGTAGAATTACGTCTACTGTACATACTTTTTTTGTTCCACTATCCCTCCAGTTTGTGTTCAATGGTCTTTTCTAGTGTGTCATTTTAAATCCCTTCTCACTTATCTTACTATATTTTAAATTATTTTTCTAAATGGTTGCCCTTCGGTCCTAATTAATATCTTAACTTTTAACAATCAAGTTTGGGTTAATATCAACTTAATTTCAATAATATTATGGGTTGAATTGTGTCCCTCTCTGTCCTAACCCCTAATACCTCAGAATAGACCTTATTTGGAGATAGGGTCTTTGCAGAGGTAATCAAGTTAAAATGATGTCATTACAGTGAGCTCTAAATCAATATGACTGGTGTCCTTATAAAAAGGGAATATTTAGATACAACTGCATAAAGGGAAGATGATGTGAAGAGTCATAGGGACAAGAAAGCCACCTATAAGCCCAGAGACAGTGCCAATACAGATTTTTCTCTCACAGCCCTCAGAAGGAATTAAACCTGCTGATACCTTGATTTTGAATTTATAGTCACCAGAACTGTTCTATTGTTTAACTCACCCAGTCTGTCATACTCTGTTACATTTGCCTTAGCAAACTCATGCAAATACTTTACCAAAGTTTTGTTCCTATATAGGTCTAATCCCTCCTCCCATTCTTTATGCTTTTTTTTTTTTTTTTTTTTTTTTTTTTTTTTCCTT